>NW_017308346.1:89474-152326 GCF_000935625.1 Nanorana parkeri | reverse complement strand
CCTCTCGCCACCAGCCGGAGATGCAGAGCAGGGAAGTCACTGCCTGTCAGATGCAGTCAGATGGAGAATGGCGAGCATAGTGGAGAACCTCCATTCTCTGCCCTGCACCGTGTAAGCATGGGAGTGCTGAAGTCGCAGCCTTCCCTCTCAGCTGTCACAGGAGAGCCAGCACAATGCTGTGCTAGAACTCCTGTATTGGAGGTGACAGGTTCAATAAAGAGAACCTGTCAACTCCAAATGCTATCACACAGGGGCTTGCTAGCCCCTGTGTGATAGCAATAAAGTTAAGTGACATTTTTTTAATAAAAATTGATAACAAATTATAAAATAAATAAAAATTATGAAAAAAAGAAGTAAAAAAAATAATTATTTAAACTAACCCTGCCGCCCCCGCCATCTGGTTGCCATTCTCCATTGGGAGGGAAGAAGGCGCATAGAGGAACCTGGCCTTGGGGCAGCAGAGAGAACAAATCTGGCCCTGGGCGCCAGTCTGAAGGGGGCGCCACTGGCTACTGCTCCCTCCCTCAGCCGCTCTGCCAGGCCGGCCACACTGAACTATAAAGGCGGTTAAGCAGTGGTGGTGAGAGAGGTGGGCACAGTGGCAGGTAAAAAGCTGAAGGGGGGTCAGTGGACACAGGTGGTGAGAGAGGTGGGCACAGTGGCAGAGAAAGAGCTGGAGGGACACGGAGGTGGTGAGAGAGGTGAGCACAATGGCAGGGGAAGAGCTGGATGGGGGGTCAGTGGACACAAAGGTGGTGAGAGATGTGGGCACAGTGCAGTGGAAGAGCTGAAGGGAGGGTCAGTGGACACAGAGGTGGTGGGAGAGGTGGGCACAGTGGCTGGGGAAAGGCTGGAAGGGGGGTCAGTGGACACAGAGGTGGTGAGAGAGGTGGGCACAGTGGCACGGGAAGAGATGCAGGGAGAGTTGGTGGACACAGAGGTGGTGAGAGAGGTGGGCACAGTGGCAGAGGAAGAGCTGGAGGGAGGGTAAGTGGACACAGAGGCGGTGGAGGGAGAGGAGAGAGGTGGGCACAGTGGCAGTGGAAGATCCAGTGGGGGTCAGTGGAAACAGAGATGGTGGTGAGAGAGAGGTGGCACAGTGGCAGGGGGAGTGCCGGGGGCTCAGTGGACACATAGGCAGTGGGGGGAGAAGAGAGACATGGACACAGTGACAAGTAGAGACCAGCCCAAGGCTAACATCGGTGGCAGCAGCAGGAGGATTGCAGTCGGAGAGGTCAGGTGAGCTCTAAACCTCATAGCAAGCATGAGAAGTCCAGTGAGCTCTCTACCCCAAACTGGGATGAGAAGTCAGGTGAGGTCTGTACCCCATAACTGAGATGAGAAGTCAGGTGAGGTCTGTACCGCATAGCTGGCATGGGAGATCAGGTGAGCTCTGTACCCCATAGCTGGGATTGAAGGTCAGGGGTGCTCTGTACCCCATAGCTGGGATGAGAAGTCAGGTGAGCTCTGTACTCCTTAGCTGGGAGTGAAGGTCAGGTCAGTGGCAGATCCAGGGGGGAAGGGTGGCAAAAGGGCAATTTTTGCACAGGGATGTGGGGACATTTTCATGAATACCTAAGAGCAGCCCGTCAATGAAGAGCAGGTGGGGGCCATGTTCTACCAGTGTGCCCAGGAACTGGCCCAGAGCTCCCTGGCACTGTAAACCAGCGTACGGGACCCAGCACCAGTCCTCTATAGATGATGGTATTCTGCAATGATGTATAATGTATTGAAGAGATTTGTAGTCATCTAGAGGTGGTGGTATTATTCTGCATTACTGTATAATGTGTTGCTGGGATTTGTAGTCCTCTATAGCTGTTGGGATTCTGCATTGTTATATATTGTATTGCTGGGATTTGTAGTCCTCTATACAATGGCAGAACTACCAGGGTCACAGCAGTTGCAGCTGTGACGGGGCCCTAGCATTTCGCCACTTGGGGGGCCCTGGTAACCGCCGACATTGCAGGTTGCCGGACCCCCCTTCTATCAGTCTGTGGCTCTCCATCCTTCAGACTGCATAGATCGTGTGTATCCCGATTGAACTATGGTTTGTTTTGTGGGGGGCGCTAATGGGGGGACGCTGCTTGCCTCTGTGCGCCTCGTGACCTTGCTACGGCTCTGAGTTGTACAGTAATTGATTGTTCACTTCCCATCAAGTGGCTGATTATCATTTGAAAACATGTTTGTGTTCGATTTCTGAATCATAATCGCAAGGTGTATGGGCACCTTAACACCAATTCACACACTACAATTCCCTGTAACCCTCACACTCACCCTCCTGTAACCCTAACACTATCCCTCAATACAACCCTAGATGTAACCCTAACTCTAACCCTCCCTTACGCAAAGTTTGTTTTTTTATTTTTTATTCTATTACACTTTAATTTTTCCATTTTTTTTAAACTTAACTTTATTGTTATGACAATGGGACTAATAGGCCCCCTATATAATAGCATAGTGAAAGTCAAAGTTTCTCCTAAGGAAACATCAGGGGTCTATTATACCCCTGTCACCTCAGCCTTCTGTTGAAGCTGATCGAGCACACACGCTTGATCAGTTATTTTGTTGGCCTAGTGGCCAGGATTCGGCAGCTTTTAACCCAAAAGAGCTCAGAGCTGACTGCTTCTGGGTTCATGCTACCCAGGGCAGACAAGCAAATGGATGTTTTTTCTTTTGAGAGAAATGTTTTACATAAATGAGTAAAAGTGCCTTTTTCCATGTCAAATGATTTTTCTCAACCCTCTATGTGCTAGTTTTGCTGAACAGTTTGGTCTCTAGTAGAAAGTTGAAAAATAACAAACATACTGACTAGATCCCCAGGTAAAACAAATGTAAAAAAGCCCCAAAAAAGAAAACTAATGCAGGTCACTACATTTGAAGATTTGTAAGCTGCAATTTATTAAATTTTTGTTTTTGTGTTAAGATACATTTTAATTAAGCACATATAACACAGCTAATGGTCAATGCCATTGACTAATAGTATTTAACTAAAAACAGAAATGGCTGTGTGGAGGGAATAACAACGGGCAAGGGACAATACTAAAAAAAAAGGTGAGGATGTGGCAAATGCATGACAAGGTCACTCCTGAGCTGAAATTTCACAGCAGACAGGTGTTTCCACATGTGCTGTCCACACTCTTCTGCAAAATACAAACAAAAGAAAGGTTGAGGACTAGAAACACAGAGGGCAACTATGGAAACAGAGTGCACCAAATCAGAACTACTTCAAGTTCACCTCCCTTTAAAACCTGTCAAGTAATGCAATCGTCTCAAAAGTAATATAAACAACTCTGGGAGGCTGTGCCTCTAGATAGGCAGAGCCAGCTGTCACTCACGCAGCTGGGCGGATCCCGCCATCTAAGTCGGGATCCGCTCCGGCTGCGGCGTCTCAGTATACCGCGAGCTGTAGTTCGCGGTATACTGAGCTTAGGGTAACGGGAGGACGCTAGTTTGTGTCCTCCCGTTACCCTAAGGAGAACTATGGGGGAAAACACTGACCCCATAGTTCTCCTTTAAGCCATTATCTTTGGTGTTAGTATAGATCAGTGATGGCGAACCTTTTTGAACCCGAGTGCCCAAACTGCGACGCAAAATCAATTTATTTATCTCAAAGTGCCAGCGCTGTAAAACTAAGTTTAGTATTGCAGTTTGGGCGCTCGGGTTTAAGAAACGTTCAACATCACTGCCTTAAGGCCTTGTACGGCTCTCACGGGGGACCCGAACGAGCTAGCCCGGATCGCATACCGGCGATCAGTCGGATCTATTTCAATTGGTGGTCCCTGAACGCAGTTGTGTATTGGGGCTGCCCTAGGCAAGGCAAAACTCGGGCGCCCCCACTAAATTTACCCCACCCCTTCCTGTTTAATACTTTTTGCGTGACCTGTCAGTCGCTGGATACAGTGCAAACACTGTATCCAGCTTTTGACATGTTCCGCTATTAGCATAGCAGGAAAGCTGTGGTCTCAGGGGGGCTTAGCAGGATTTGTGGTGAGCTCTGCGGGGTCTATGATGGGCAGAGCCCCCATTTGGCTCGCGTGCCAGCAGAAAGGGCCTCGCGTGCCCTCCCTGGCACGGGTGCCATAGGTTCGCCACCACTGGTATAGATGATTATTATACTGACATCTTGAGGTCATTTTGTTTATTACACTATGCTTTTCTGCATTCCCTCCCCTTGTGTAATGTACCGCCCTTCTTCTTCATGTAGTCGAGTGTCATGACTGCTTATATCAGGACTACATGTACATGCTAGCTTGGAACATTATCATCCTTGACCTTCAAATACCATCTATTAATTAATCTGCTGTAGCCTGTTGTCTGCTGTAACCTGCTGCACGTAATAAAGCATTTCGCGTATGAAAAGGTATTTGGTGAGTTCAGCTATCTGATAAGGATTGTCTGCAGTGACTATATCTGCTTATACAGGCCAGCCATAGAGGTCTCAGCAAGAGATACATTGCTAGTACAACAATCAGAGTCAGAATAGAAGAATAGAAGCCCCAGGCCCATGAAAGAGTTGCAACCAAAAAATGCCATGACTCACCTACTCATAAAAACACAGTGGTGCAGGAAAATAGCAGTCAAACATTTGGGCTCTAGCAGAAAGCAATTTGGCCCCTGGAGTGCTGGAGAATGGTACATTAGGTGTATGATTAGTCCCAACGTCTGTCTGCAGCATAAATATGAATCCAACACACAGTACAAATTAAAGAAAACTATATGCTGTGCAAAGGTGCAGTACCTTTATGAGTAGCTTCAGAAACTGCATGCAAGTGGAGCTGAGAGCTATTTTTACGACAAGGGGTTGTCACACCAAAACTATTTGTTTAATTTATGTGTTTTTCTGTTTACTACGTTCGAGTACGTTTACTGAAGAATAAAAAAATCTAATCAAGGCAATATTTTAGAAAGAATACCTACGTCAGCCAAAGACTTTTGCACAGTACAGCAGGAAAAAACTGCCTCTTTTCCTCAGTTGCCTATAGGCACAAGCCTGCTGTGTCTAATGGTCAATCTGGCCCAGTAAATAACCCTTTTACATACCATAACATCTTTTTGTTCAGGGCCCAGTTACATCTATTAATAATTTGAACTCGATGGACGTGTTTTTTTTCAACCTGACTAACTATGTAGCTACGGTATATAACTATTTGTTGCGGAAGGTACATGCACATTACATGCGCTGTGGTGCCATACAGTGCACTGCAGAGCATGGCAATGTATGACAACACATACATAATACATTGCGTTACAAATTTTGGCATGTTGGCATTGGCAATTTTGGCATGTTGGATTTTCTAGATATTTTGGTGTGTTGGCAACCCATTTAATTTAATGGGCTGACTTAATGCTACACACATTAATGCATGACATATTGTGCATTAACACAACTGTGTTAACGCACACAGGAGCGGACTGACAACAAATTGGGCCCCTGGGCAATGCAAGATTATGGGGCTCCCTTGTGCTCCACCCATATACAAGCCCCACCCACAAGGCCCCCGCGCGGTCCCCACAATAGTCTGAACAATGCACATTAAAGTGCATTGTTTTTTCTGTTCAGAGTGGCTCTGCACGCATTCGTACATCCGAATATTCGCAGGCAGCCGCTCCAGTGTGAATGGAGCTTTAGGCTCCATTCACACTGGGGCAGCTGTCTGTGCATATTCAGCTGTACGAATGCGCAGAATGTACAGAAAAAACAATGCACTTTAATATGCTTTGTTCAGACTGTTGCGGAAACCACACAGCCCTCCAGCGTAACACGCCACCTACCTCTGAGCTTTTCTCAGCCACACTGCTGTCAAACTAGGAGACGCGGCTGTGTTAAAGCGGCAACGGCAGTGTCTGGTGGGCCCGTGAGGCAGGTGACACTGCCGTCGCCACTTTATCACAGCCACATCTCCTTCCAAGCAGGCTCGAAGAGGCACGGAGGGGGGGATGTCAGAGACGGGCCCCCTGTTGACTGCGGGCCCTTGGTTCTTGGCCCCTGGTCAGTCCACCCCTGACTACAAATACATTATATTGCAAATCAGCACCGGTTAATCCCTCCAGCTACAGCACCCTCCTTGACGCAGCTGCTGCTCACCTCGGCCATCTGGATGACAGCAACAGGACGCTCGGCTGTTCAGGGACAGTCTGGTGCAGGGGACGAGGTGTAGTCTTCTCTGGGCCCCAGTCATCAATCTGTAAAAACTATTGGAGGGGGTGAGGCCTCCTGCTCCTGGCCGCGGGCCGTTAGACAGTGCCCGAATGCCCTGAACGCACCACAAGAATGCAAAATGGACCTTTACCCCCTTTCACTAAAAACTAGACATGTGCGATTGGTTTCGTTCCGAAACAAAATTCGGACGAAATTTCGGACATCCGAATTACAGCGATAACAAATACAAATGAATCCGAATTTCCGTTTCCGAAATTTGTTAGCGGTAGTCTGGACGAAATTTCATTTGTTGGATGAAATTTCGTTGCAGAAAAATGACATTTGAGGAAAAAAAAATATGTTTTTTTCCCTTGAATGTCACTTTGCTGCAACGAACGAACAAAACGAAACGACCATTCGTACAGACTAACGCTAACGGATTTCATCCGAATTCTCAAATGAATTGATTTTCGTACCCGAATCCTAGAAAGCGAAATAACGCAAAATCCGAATCAAAACTAAACTAAACAAATTTTTTGCTGGTGCACGTCTACTAAAAAACACATCAGTGTGCAGCTCTGCATGCTAATATAAAATTATCTTACATTCATCATTTAAATAAACATATTTTTGTTTCCTGTTGCATCTACAATTTCTGTTTTTTCACTTCCTGGTCCTCTTAGACATTAGTGATATAATCTGGGGCTAGGAGATGCATCTTGTGAAGTTTGCATCAGCAGTGCATTGCAGGGAAATCTTATTTGAGAAATGCAAAATCTCGCAAGATCTCAGGGAAAGGCATTTTTTCACCCGGGAGACGATGTGCATGGTCACATGTCCTAGTCACATGTGCCAGAGTTCTAGGAAGTAAAGGGAGATGGATTAATCTGCCCTTAGTAGAAATGGCCACCATGAGAAAACTGGGGAGGAAAAGAGAAATAAGGTATACAAAGAATAAGAAGCCTGCAAGTCTATATAAGTATCGGTCTGTAGATTGTCATTACTAAACATTTCTAAAGGTGTCTTTGCTGTTATTTTAAAGATAAAGGTAAACTTCTTTCATGTTTTGTTGACCTTTATAGGCAGGTGAAGGTTACCAAAAATATAGAAAAAGAAAATGCTTTGTCAAAACGAACCAGCCAGTAAAAATACAGGCTTTTTGTTCACTTGACTTTTTTTTACACAGTGAGCCAGATATTTTCAGGTTGTAATAATCCATCAGTTAACAGACTGGTCTACAGTCACAAGTTTTAGCTAAGAGCTATACAAACGGCCCTCTGAATTTGAAATATGTACAGTACTCGTTTCTGTTTTTAGAGGAAATTGATATAATGTGATGTGTGTAATTTGTGAAAAAAAATCTGAACATGAACCAAATTCATTGGGGCCTGGGCACAAGTAATAGAAATTCCAGCACTTCTTGAAACACTTCCAAATGTCCTGCTCCAAGAAAAAAAAACCCACTCACCTTGCTGAAGATGGCAGATAATGGCATTAATTATGCTGTGTTAGATAAAGGTAGCTCCTACATACTGTGCCAAGACCTGCTGCAGTAGTTAGCAGTAAAATAACAAATTTTTATGGAAAATTATTGACTGACATTAACGTTGTAGGAAATAGGTTTAGTGCCATTGTTAGAGGCAAATATACATCACCTTTTGTAGTATTTAAAAAGGCAGTGCAAAAAACCAATGTGTCAGATAGGAAACTCAAATCAAGTAGAAGATGATTTCTGGTTGGTTGTTGCAAAATAGTGATCTATAATGTTGTACAGCCATGTTGCTCAGCTGATTTGAAAGTGGAGCTAATGTCCATAAGTAGATAATGAACTGCATCATGGGTGCCCCTATAAAACAGCTAAAAATGCAAAGCATTGTGGAAGAACATTACGTTGTTAAGATAAATATTAGCAGAATAATATATTAATACTTCCCAGTCACAGGGAGCCTAGGACATGTCTTGACTTCCAGAAGCATTTTGGGAGATTAATGCTGCCAGGCATATTCCCCAAAATACATCCTGTGTCCTTAGCTTCAAATAGATTTAGCCCTCGTTCACACCTGAACGTTTTGTAGCGCGTTCTACGCTCGACGAACGCTCTACAAAACGCTCAAAAATATAAATCCCATTGTATTCAATGGTCTCGTTCCCACCTTGGCGTATTTCCACCCGTCCCTAACGTGCTGCAGAACGGCCCACGCCTGAAAAGGTACAGGTACTACTTTGGGCCGTTGTGTTGTGCGTTTCCATTGGGATACAGCCAAGTAGCCTTGGGATACAGCCAAGTAGCCGACTTTTTTACCGCGAATCGCGGTAAAAAAACGCGCGACGGTCGAGCGACAGACGCGCATATGCAATACGCCTAGGTGTGAACGAGACCTTAAACTCTGCACTCAATAAACATTACATCTACTGAATGCCTCTGGTCATTATTCCTTTTGAACTTTGCCCTACTACAATGCATACATAAGGGCCTGTGTTGAGGGGCTTTTGTTCACTCAAGTGAGTTTTGCATTTCCATACAAGTCATACAAGTCCTGCTTGAAGCAGGTAAAATGCAGGTCAAAAAGAGGTCAATTACAACTGTCAATTAATTCTAAATGATCTCAGATGTGTCTCACACATCTGAGCTGATGTGAAACTGATACCATCAACACAAGCCCGAACCCCAATGACGTAAGCCCTAATCCAGCAGACCTGAATTATAATGTTGTTACTAATTAGGAACATAGCCGGAGAAAAGTATTTTATTAGGCACAATGATTGTAGGATAGTTCAGATGTATTCCTGTACAATTACCTTTTTTTAGTGTGCTTGTTTAAAATGCTGCAAGTAGTTGTTTCAATAATGCGTATGTTTCATTTTAGGCAAGCAAAAAAAATTCTTTCCTTCACTACTAGGATTGTCCAAAAATGGGGAAAAGACAAGAGGAACTTGTACAGATATGCACTATCACAGATCTGAACACAGCAGTATTGTAAACTATGGGCCCTTGCAACAAGCTACTGTTGCAAGGGCCTGTGACCAGAAGATACTGTGACCATAGTTTTTAATTCATCCATGCATACACGCTTTCATGTGCAAATTAATTCCTGTGCAGAAATGTAAAAAAAACAATATTCAGTATTTTACCAGGAAATACTAAGTTGGCAGAAAGTGACCAGTGCCCTGGCAAAAAAAACTGCACTCATCATAAAAAGGGAATTTTTCTGAAGCGACCTAATTGTTGCACCGGAGCTAAAACCCAAGCTCTGGGATCCAGAGTATATGAGAAGAGGGCATAGGAGGAGGTGTTCAAGAGCCTTACTCCAGATTGGGACCTCCTGAGCCGCAGGGACAATGATCAAAAAAGGTAAGTGCTTATCTTTGTACGTTGACATGTCTAGATGTTCTATATCAGATGTAAGAGACACTGAAAAAAAGTTTAGCAGTCGTGTGTGATATGTCCACTGTGAGCCAAAAGGTCACCTTAGTGTGACTGCTCGGCAGGCTGCCTGCATTGTGATATTGCAATAGGGATTGGACAGGCTTAAGGTGCCCATACACTGTACGATTATCGTACGAGAATCGCGTGAAATCCTGCGATCGTACAATAATCGCACAGTGTATAGAAGGCGTGCGACCGTTTCGACTGTACGGTCGCACGTCTTCCGTCGAACAAGCTGGCTTGAAAAACCCGCCGAGAATCGTACTCGTAGTGGCCTGCTTGTTCAACAACTGCCGAACGGGCCGATGTGTGCACGCACACACTGCCCGTTTGCAGTGATCGGAAGCCCGCCCCTCACTGCGGTCATCGGAAGCCCGCCCCTCAGCGGGGCAGGCTTTCGATGATCGCAAGTATGATCTGCCTGTCCGAGATGGGCAGATCGTACGAGCTTTTAATAAGCTTACGACCATCGCAAAACAAAAGTCTCTCTCCCCCTTTTCTCTTTTTCTTTCCTCCTTTTTTTTCTTCACTTTGCCCATTCCCTCATTACTTTTTTTAGCTAACCCTAGTATAGCGCAGTTTCCCTTCATTTTTTTTTCTCTCACTTGGATCACCTGTACATTGTTTTGGCTACTACTCAATGTTAACTACCGTATGTAATACTTTTACCTTTGCTTCTTTACTTTTGTACTGTTTACTAAAAACTCAATAAATATTATTGAATTAAAGGGGTGGGCTGGAAGAGTTTGTACTTAGTGGTGTCTGTATAGGGGTGGATTTGGGCTTGTCAGGAATTAGTTCTGGCAGGAGTGGATAATTTTGGGTTGTACTCTGTACACTGGCTTGTGCGTTACTTACTCCTGATCCATGGAGCCTGTGCAATACCCACTCATGACCCCTGCACCCTCTGTGATGCCCACTTTTGACCTCTGTGCAGTACCCACTCACTGTGGTCTGTGCTCTGTGCAATATGCACTCCTGACCACTGCAGTCTCTGCATTATGCACTCCTGATCCATGCACTCTGTGGGATACGTACTCCTCAGTGGCGGAACCATCACCATAGCGACCCAGATGGGGCCCGGGACACAAGGGGGCCAGGCCAGGACCAGGAACAAAGGGGTCCCTTTGATGCCATGCTGGCCACCTGGGTCGCTATGACATCGGAGGCTCCAGGGCTGTCACTGACTCTGTGACGAGGAACACGTCGCTGGGCGGCTGCAGGGTAGCAAAGCAGCGGCAGAGTGATCTCTTTGTCTCTGATGTCAGAGCCAGCAGAAGCAGAGCCAAAGAGAAGGAGATGGTCAGTTGGAGGTAGGTTGCGGGGAAGGGGGGGCAGGGGGTTGGTGGTGGTTTTGGAGAAAATCCCCATACTAAATTTTACTATGGGGCCCTGTGATTTCACAATCCTAGTTATGTCCCTGCTTCCACCCTTATAATGTTAACACAGATCAAGTTCATCAAGTTCACTGGGAGTCACTGCTGGGAGAGGGGAGCAGAGTGAGCTAAAGCTAATGAGAAACCAACTAGAACTCGACTACAGTATGTCTGCAGCTACACTAGCCTTGTTTTAAAAGTTATTTACAGCTTGTTAAGAATGTGTAATATTTCAGTTCCATAGCTGGAACAGGTTCACTTCAACGCAGGTTCACTTCACCTAAATTTTCACAAGCCAAGTATCATCTCACTTTGCCGCATTTCATTTAACTACATGTGCGACTTTAATTAATCAAGTCCTAATCAAGTCACTGTTAACCAGGAAGGCTGAGGGTCAATTCAGAAATCTGGATGAACTGCAATCATAAAACTGTGAAACTGCAAGAAGATTACTTTCAGGTGAATATTACAATTATAAGACAAATAGTCTAAATCAGTGAAACACGTAGAATGAAACAGTTATTCTTTCCAGAAAAAATATGCATGATTACAGCCATAATACAGGGTATTCTTGTATTTGATGGGGTTCTCCTTGGACATTGTTGATATAAATATAGAAAAATTGATTCAATAGATCCAGTTGCGAAAAGTGGGACTTCTTAGGTGTCAAAAGTGAATATACACACAAAAATCTGTCCAAATAAAATCAAAATGTTTATTAATACCAATTAAAACCATTTATATATGTTTTTTACAAATAATGTATTGAGGATGCATCATCTTTGGAGCTTAACAAGACCATACATAGCGTATATATTATATCATATATAGTGCACCTATGCCTACTCCCAGTATATTCTATTTGTGTGTAAGAGAAGTATTGTTAGCCCTGTTATAGAGTCAATAACAATGTCGCTCATTAGGTTTCAATACAGAATATAAGAGATACTTCACATAGGGCAATAATGACAGCAGTGACGCGTTTTGCAGATTTCATCTGCTTCTTCAGACTGTCCAGATAATGTATAATATATACCATCCTCGTATAAAATGGTCCTATAGACACATCTCCAATGAATAACAGCACGTGGCTGAAGGTGACGTTTCCCCCGGGGACTTGTGTGCAGACCAGTGATCAGACCAGTGATCATACAAATTAGGTTCTCATTGTATATAGATGCTCCTAGTGGGGAGACCAGTGATCCTACAGAGAGTGGGGAGGGAGGAAAAGATCTCCTAGGAACACCCAGTTTTGGACAGTATGCTGCATTAAGATATTATTTAAACAGAGAGGATTTAGTAACACTTTAAGCAGAATGATAAAGGTATGTGTGTCCATCAGGGCTGTCCAACTGGGTTCCAACAAGTTGCATGCAGTCCTTTGACCCCCAAATATGCAGTTATCTCTGTAGGAGTAAGAAACAGTGCGAACCTTGGCATAAATGCCCTAATTTTCCATTTGATCCTATCCACTAGTATGCCAATAGTATAAAGCCAACCTGGGAACTGATTATGAATCTTCGGTGCTCATTATTGCCCACAGAGATTTTACAACTTGCTGGAAAGTTTCTATGCTGTGTGGATGATTCTGAGATAAAGATGGTGTGGTCTGGCAGTGGGGAAAGTGAATAGAATTATAGAGTGTGCTACTAGAGGGATTACCAGCAGGGGATACGAGTGTGTATAACACAGTACTGGGATCAAGTGTAGGTCCTCAATCCCCTATATAGATCTTTAAGCTGGCCATACTTCAGTAGAATTTTATTAAAATAAATGTTTTTGGCATGTTCGTTCGTTGTTGTAATAGGTAATGGGGTTAATAGTAAAATATGCATGATTAAAGCCATAATACAGGATACTCTTGTATTTGATGGGGTTCTTCTTGGACATTGTTGCTATAAATATAGAAGAATGGATCCAAAAAATCCAGCTGCAGAAAGTGGGACTTTTTATGTTTAAAAAGTGAATATGTACAAAAAAATCTGTCTATATAAAATCAAAATGTTAATTAATACCAATTAAAACCATTTATATATGTTTTCTGAAAACACTGTATTCAGGATGCATCATATTTTGAGCTGAATGAGACCATATATAGTGTATATACAGTATTACATCTCATATATTATATCATATACATCTACGCCTACTCCCAGTATATTCTATTCATGTGTAAACAGTACGAGAATAATTTTTAGCCCTGTTATAGGGTCAATAACAACATCACTCATTAGGTTTAAATACAAAATATTGGAAATACTTCACGTAGGCGATGATGATATCAGTGGTGTTCAGTTTTTCAACAGATGTTAATGGATAGGCACCGAAAAATGAATGCGTGTTAATGAGGTTAGTTCACACCATTCCAATACGTTGCACTACGATGCATAGCGCTGAAAAAAGTAGAATATGCACTACATTTTTCAGCTCAACGTAATGCAACAGATCCATTGTGAACTAGCCCCATTCACATTCATTCTTTTTTTGGTGCCTTTCTGTTACCATCTGTTGAAAAACCTATCGCAACGCAAGGGATCGGAAGGTACAATTTCAAAGCAACGGACCCTACCTTGATTTCCGTTTTCCTTCAGATATCAGTGTGAATGCACAAATGTAGTAAGTCAGTCAACAAGTGAATTTAAACATGCTTGGAGCAAGCAAAGATGTATACCCAAACAAAAAATACAGCAAAAAGTGTTGGTGGGAGACTCGGAAGACTCTATGGACCACTTGGTCCTTTTCCGCCATCATTCTTTTATGTTTCTGATGCACAGGAAACAGTGGTGGGTCCCACCTTTGTGCGCTGTGGTTCCACCTGTCAGCTGCTACATCGTTACTTTGGTCTTTCGGAGCTGAAGTGACGGAAATATCCGACACCCCCAGAAGTGCCAAAGATTCTATGGGCAGGTGTAGCTCTGCAAGAATAAAAAGATTCCATTCACCAGGATCAAGACTGGGAAGTATTATTATGTTATTTTAAAGGTTGCCTTTTTTTAAAATTATTTGAAACAACCCATTAACATTATATCCAATAAAGTAGTGAATTACGCCACATGGCTATTTTAATGTACATAAAAATTGTATTTTTAAAAAAGAATAGAGATGAACTATTGTCGACATTGCTTTTACTCCAATTTGTTCTTTCTTCATCACCCTCATAGTTCATAAATCTGAACTTTAGCAGTACACATTAGAAGAGTCTAGCCATTCGATATAAACACTCTGTTTGGGGACACAGCTGTGACATTCTCATACATTCCTCAGGACAGTCCCCCTCCTTTATTCTCCTCACCCACCCCCCTCCTTTGCTCTGTAATAACCAAAATGGCTCAGCATCTTGCCCCCAGGCTCTGATGGGTCCGGAGTATTCCAGGGAGATCTGATCAGGATTGGTGACACAAGAGATGAGTCTGCTATGAATTCATTGTTGGTAGAATGGGTCCCTTGTTCTCTTGCTTCCTACAGAATTACTGGTTTAGAAATTATCTGTTAACCCTTCCTGTCCCTGGGTTTCAAAGAATTACTGCCACAGACTAACAGCAATACCATCACCACAAATAATGAATGTTTGTTCAATAACCTTCATCTAATATTTTCTTTTCAATTCCTGGCTTATAAAATGTTTTCTTTCTCTTCTGTTTTACAATTGTCTGTACTAATATTTTTGCTTGACATGTTAGATGTGTTTTCTCTCTGAACACAATGAGGTTTAGTGACTAAGGCTGGCCATACACAGGTGGATCTTTTTAAAAGATTCCACGAAAGTTCAATGAAAATACAACAAGTTATACAACACAATCACAACATCCGAAGCACAAAATGAGAAACAGAAATAGGAAATACCAGTTAAAATGATTTCCCCACTTGTTGCAAAGTTTGTTGTTGAAAAAAGGTGCTGTTTTTGAGAAATGCAAATACATAGTACAAGGTAAGTACAATCTAAATAATATCTGCAGCTGTTTAAAGAATAAATGATCAAAAACAACTACCTACACTCACCTGTTCACCTACAATTATTTCAATAAAGAATTTCCATTGAACATTAGTTACAACTTCCTAAAAATCAGCCTAAAGTATGCACAGAGCTATGATGATATATTAGCAGAGAAACAGCAGCCACTCGGACATCATCTTTTATTGATCCAACAACGCTGAATTGAATTGTTATTGGCTGATAGGAGTTACTGCACTGTGCATGCCATCACTGCTCCTAATGATGTTATTTCCAGTATCTCAATAATTTATTCCACATGTGTGGCAGGTGCTAGAAATATATCTGCAACTGGTTACTATAATTAGCCAGTTCCATATGTGTAACAGGTGCTTTTAGCTCTGTAGCAAGTGCTGCCATAACAACTTCCATATGTATTCTAACTAGCACCAGGCAGATTTGTACCATGCAGAAGGCAGATGTTGTTAGTGAGCAAATGGATACAACAGATGACTACCGAAACAGCAACGATAAGGTATTGATTACACATGCATGGCTATTTTAAGGAGACAGGAGGAGCAGATAAATACACAGTTATAATATATATGGAGTGTTTTTAACTACCAAAGTGTTTTTGTTTTTATTCCATACAATCATTTTGTGATGCAGGCAGGATACCCAAGACCTTGACTCCCAATACAGCAAAAGCAGCAGATCTTGGTAAAAAAAAAAAACCATGCCTGCTAATTGGGAAAATTAGGAACCAGCAGCACAGTGATGAGTCTTCCTGCTGCTCTCCTTTTTTCAATATCTTCCCTGTCACCAAATGTCCACTACACTAGTACTAAAAAGTAATCCCTTTCCTAATTCAAAACCCGATGAACAGAGTATTACAGGAGCTAGATATTAAGACAAAATCAGGTGCTAAGTTGTATTTACAAATACATTTACTGATTTTCTAATTAATATAATACTGCACTAGCTGAGATTTTTATATACAGTATGTCTAGATTTGTTTTAACTATGATTATAATCTGAAAAGAGTTAATTAAATTATTAAGGGCAGAGATTTTTTCCTTTTGTTTATTTTGTTTTTTTGAGCGGAAAACTTACTGAAACAGCTACGTAGTATGCTATATTTACCATATTCATAGCCTTTTTTTTGCAAACAACAGCAATATACAGCAGAACACATATGTGTATATACAAGCATTCTAAAAAATATTTGGCAAAGCTGTGAAAAAAAAACTTCACGGATGCTCACCAAATACCACTCAAATGCTAAAAAAAACTCAATAAGCACTTACTAAACTTTACCCTTAGTTCAAATTAAAGCTTTAAATGGCTTTTACAAACATTTGTGAGTAATAGATGCCACAGAGCACTAAAGGTGGCATTCTAGTAAGGCACTGCTAAAATGCTTTCACCAGTCATTGACTACTAGAGTCAGCATCAAGAATAGGCCAAAATGAGCTAAGTTCCCCCCATATATCTCTCATATAGCATTTCCTATTATGTTTTATATAGTAAGAGACCCCTCTTCTGATCAATATCTGGAACCCTCTGGTGAGTATTGGATCATTAACTAAAATTGATAATCTCTCTTCACTTGCCAGGCTGTTGATCTGAGTGCTAAACTCTCGATTGGAACATTTATGTCTGCCCATTCTTAGCAATTATTCAGATTTTGCCTTTTCGCTAACGTCAGAAGGGCAATCTGACCGGCAAAGCTTTTCTTAATAGTTCACCTGCTTGGCTTAAAATAAACCAGGATCCTGTTACACAAACACGGGAGAGAGTGATCAAACTCTAAAAATGCAACACTTAGCATATCTGGAAGTTAATTGCTTTTTCCATGTTTATATAACAGACAGAGGGATTCCATTTTTATTTGCTCTTTCATGCACCAAACACAAACCGCTGGCAGTTTTGAAAGGAAGAAAACAGCATGCACCTTTTATTCAGTTGTTGTGTTTAATTACCTCTTTTCTAAGTTTTCTAATGCTAGTATTTCTACCACACCAATAAAACAAGATGTAGTTTGGAAAAAAAAGAGCTTGTGAGCTCCTAAATTAATAATTGATGGCTTCCAAAATCTTTGGGATATTTACTTCGTTTGATAAACATAGCTAACTCATAACAATGGGTGTGAAACACTAACAATTGTCATATTGGGTGAGTATAAGCTACTGATCATAGATAGTGGCGTTTGAATTCCATCCAAATGTAAAGCCTCCATATGCATTATTTTGTTTCATAAAGCAGTCTTGATTCCTGAGCAATTTGTAGGAAACTTGTCTTTCCTGACTTCCTAAAAATGCCAGTTGCCTGGCTATCACAGTATTCCAGTGGCTGTAGTTTTTTCTGAGATACTAGCTTGGAACAAATATGCAGAATAGGTATTATGACTTCATTCTGCCTTTCCAACCTGTATGCCTGTTTCAGGACAGTGACTGAAGCCAAAGGCAGCCAGGCAACTAGTACTCTTAAATTTGTTATACACCTTTTAATCTCAATGTGCAATCTCTATTCTATATCCTTTAGGTCTACCAAAACTATGTAGCAGAAGTGCTACCAAAACAATCCAGTAGGTTGTATCTAGTTGGGTAGGCTCCCATGTGACATCATTGTTGATAGATTGAAAGAAGATTGTTCAGTCTTATTGTAAAGTGTATGGACAGCTTTAGAAAAAGGTCATTTACTCAGCTGATATAATATTATTAGGTGAAATCTACTTGACAAGTATATAGCTACTTTATAATTTATGTATAGCGCAAATACCTACTGGCATACCTTGCATTTTAGAACAAAACTAAGTCCGACTTACTTAACGGATGTCTGCTCCTCTAATCATAATCCATTTATCCATGGTAAGAATTCATTGCACAGGAAGTCTATTTTGTGAATGGCCATGAAATCTGGATTTGAACAGATTTGCTCATGTATGCAGCATAAATCCTAATTTTGAGGGATAATATTATGGATTGCTGGTTGGAATATGTACTGCTTCACATATCAGCCATTTGTGGACCGTTCTGGAGCAATACACTCCAGATACTTGCGGTTATAGTCTCTTTTAACTTGCTGTAACATTCTACATGCTGAGTGCTGCCTGTAAGCGTCCCCTATAAACATGCCATGTGACTAGCTGATTATTAGCCTTTAACTTATTGCAGGAACAGACCTTCTGATGTCTTGCAGTGTCTGCAGCTAGTTTCTGCCCCGAGCTATATGATCAGTAAACAATAGATGGTGAGATTTCTACTGTAATTAACAGTGTTTGTAAAATACAATGTATGTACTAAGTAGCAGGCTACAGTAGGATTTAATGGATAGTAATTGATGTGGCAAATTCAAATGGGTAACGAGGGCAAAATATGACACTAATATGTTTCTCTGTTAAGAAATAATGGTGACGTACAGTTGCAAAGCATCCATACATTTGTGCATTACCAGCAGCATTAAGCTGGTCATACACCTATAGATTATCAGCAGATTTTCTATGGTCAGATGGAAAAAGTGCAACAGATTTCACCATCTACGCTAAACTGTGTGGATGGAGGAATCTCCCACTGGGCCAAGCCACATCCATTCAGATTATTCAAGTATTTTGAGAGCCATCGACTAGAAAGATACTGAAGCTTGGCCCAGCAGGAGATCCCTCCATCTACACAGTTTATGGAGGTATCTGTTGCACTTTCTCCATCTGACCATAGAAAATCTGCAGATAATCTATAGGTGTATGGCCAGCTTTAGTGACAGATTGAAACATGTATTTATATTGTTAAAAACAATCCAATTTCTGGAAAGTTTCTTTGGGAAAAACCTCCTTTTCAAGGGTATATTGCTACTTCCAAACTGGCCACACAAGAGTTGGCATTGTTCTTTGATGAGGTTGTTTCTTTCAAATACAATAGATGTTCCCACATATCCCTATTTACACCTTGGATAACCAATGTTTGAAATTGTCAACATTTTCACTATATTTGAAATGTTTTCACACAAGCACATTGGTAAGCAAATTATTGTTTCCCCTACATCCGGGCCTCCTCTCTAATCGGGGTCTCATCTGATCACATGTTCAGGAATGTGCATTGCCATAAGCATACGATATGATCTAAATAAGGAGAATATTATTATTGTATTGAAATATGAGGCCATTTTTCATTTTAGCAGTAAGGAGCTCCTTTTAAATATTTTAATTAAATAATTTAGGCTTTTTTTTGCCTAAAGTCTGATTTGCCCAGTGCTTTAAAAAAAGTCACATGACATGTAAGTACAGGGACAGAATATATTTTAGAGAAATAGTTTAGGCTTTAACTGAAACAGGTGATGTCTGTGTCCCTTTACTATCTTTAAAAAGGTGAAATTATTTATTGAATATAGCATTTAGGCATATCTGAACATTTTATAGACAATGGCTAACTTTTTTAACAGCTGAGATTATGACATTTATGTTTGATAGTTGGACAGAATCAACATGATGTAGTAAAGCAGTTCAAATGTTAATGCAAATAGAAACTAATCTGTGAAAGATTAATTCTGATTGGCCGGGATGAGTGATATTATTTAACGGTAACTTAAGTTAGGAATGGTGGTAAAAAATTGTCTTAAAACACAAAAGTATGAGAGAAAACAATCTAGATTGGAAAATGTCATCTAAAATGTCTGTGACTGGATAAGTAAGGCTCCACAATCATAGTTATGTCTGAGTGAGTATGTTCACGGATTTATGAAGTGTGTAAGGTATTACAGAGCTTGGGTGCTTTACTGGTGAACAGTCATTATCTGATATTTAGGATCTGTTTACAGGACAGTTACATATATGATTTTCACTCACATTGCTGTACAACTAAATACTGACCACAGCTACTCTAAGGATTTGCTTGTAATCACTCTCAACGACTCCAATAATGGCACCTATGGGATGCACTAAACAGTAGTATATATTATATATATATATATATTTCTTTTTTTCTTGCACGATGATGAGAAAGGCTGCATGCAACTTTTAAAACACATAATCTGCTAGCATACACATCCAACAGTATGCTAGCAGTTTACTTTGCAATGAATTATAAAAACAATAAGGTTGTTCTCAATATAACAAACAGTACAAAAAGGCACTAATTTGACATCAGCCTTAGTCAATCACTTCATTCAGATTTCAACATATGACATACTGCAGTAATGTGAGATGTATGACGGCACTGAAAAGGTTACAAAGCAGGTGCACTGAAAGTTTGGGAGCTCTGCTTCAGTCCATAAACGATTATACCTTTGATCACAGACTGATTAAATAGGACTAGATTATAGACTGTCATCTCCAGGAACAATACTGCCGAAGAATTCAGCAGGGAGACAAGTTAATTAATTAACCCCTCTATGTTAACATCTATTGGCTGAATCCTAACACTACAACAGATGTACGATCAAAAAAGGGCAACGAGTCCTTGTTTCTTGTGTCACTGTCTAGCTGAAAACAAACATCCAATTTAAATTATCCTGTGAATGCTAATTACAGCTAATGTATGCTAGCCTACCATTATTGGAGGTGTTATTCAGTTACTTGGAGTTGAGTTAGTAAAGGAATAGAGAATGTTCACTTTGTATTGTTAGTGAATAAGGTGCTGCTGTTTTTATTTCAGTCATCCAATCATGTGCAAAGAAAAATCCTGTGTTTTTAAATTTCACTTGCACATGATTGGGTAATCAAGGTAAACATTTTCCAATTTTTTAGTAAATAAACAGCATTTAAACTCTATGAAAGAAAACAAGTGAACTAATAACAAACAATCAATTCCAGTTGTCATTTTGCTTTTTCAGATGAGAAAACTAACACCTCATTGGCTACTACGTGCAATGCAGCGCCTTTTCTTTCATTCATTTTGGATACTTTTGCCCCAGTACTTTTCCCATAGCTTAAGCCTTGGGAGAGTTCATTATAAACAGTACATATGTGATCTTTACTACGGAAAAGAGTGATAACAGACTCTTGGGCAGACGGCTGCTACAAAGAAAACACTAATAAATCTACACATAAGTTATAAACCCCTGCATATCTGACTTGCAAAGCTCCTCCCATAGTGGTGACATGCAGGGTCTCTGGAAACCGCTTAGATTATGGAGCCCATTTTAGCAGTCTGAATAATGTGAACCAACCAGGTTCATTTGAAGACAGAAGTACTTTTCAGCCAACCCACCCCCTGCAGCCTTGATGCTCTCGAAAATATGGATGCCTTTTCACCTGTCTCAGCTTGTTGGAGTCCAAAAAAAAACACAATTTCCAAATTGTAGACTGCCCATTTTTTCTGATCTTGAATATGCGCACAACAATATTGTAAAGGTTTATATATCCAATACACAAAAAAACCCAAGAGAAATGAATGATGCTTCATTCCCGCACAATCCAGGTGCCAAGTCCTTTCTATCCCAGTAGATTGCATAAATGAGGACAATTCCAATGGACAAACCATACTCCACAAAACTTTCCAATGGTTCGACAGGGTCTCCATATCTGACAAGATGCTTATCCTGCAAGACTTATGCCATAATAATAAATGGGCTCGTCCCCTCCAGATGTAGAGATGCCCTATGTACATAGGACCATTAGATGGCAGAAGACCTGGCCCCTGCAGGCAGATAGCTGTTTCCCCCAAGCCTGCATCTTCTCACTGACAGCCTTCGGCAGAGCCCAAAAACTCTTTATAATAAGCAGCTCTGTCCCCCTTTCATATCACATGATTTCGGTTCACCTGGAACGAACAAAGAGCGTACACACAAAGACAAGCCGAAAATCAAGAAAAAAAAGACCCATGAGCCAGGCCTAGAAAGATATTCAGTGTTTTCAATCTCGGGGAGGGAGGAGAGGAAGAGGAGGGGGGCCTGTGTATCCCTTATCAAACTTTCATTGCTCCTTTTTTTAAACACAAGAGTTATTGTGGAGAGTTTTTTAATGTCCCCTTTTTACTGTATGTAAGATTTCATTGTGCAGGCTTTTGCCCTAGCCTGGCTACGCCAATAAGGCAGGACAATGGAAGGTCTATATGCAAGCGGCCTGCCCTTAGGACAAAAGCCTACGTTGTCTCTGAAAGGGGGAGGGAGGGAGCTCAGGTACTTGAGGGGTGAAGATCATTGCAGAGCTGCTGGAAATCAAAATAAGCAAAATCTACAAAATTATCTAGACAAACCTCCTATATTTAAACTGAAGTCCCTGCAAAATGTCCAGCAAACTTGTCAGTAATATCCATGTGATCTAGTAGCAGCAAATCAGATCAGACCAATCGGACGCCAGTGGTTGTAATTAAAAAATAAGCAAATAATGATATTTTATCTTCTCCTCTCACTTAGGTTCTCCTTCACTGGTAAAGTCTGTTGTGATCACAGGATGTTTTTAATTTTATTAAGAACGTTCATAGCCACAGTCAATGCTGTCAGATCAGTCAGTCTGTTGAGCCTGTTTTTTTTCCGTTCTTACCTGAAATGTAACTGTATTGACTCCCCTCCTCCTTTCTTACTGAGTGTTTGGGACAATGGCATTTTGTGTTAGTAGCTGTTAGTAGTTTATGTATATATATATATATGCGACTTTATAACTGAACTCCCCTGGGAACACAATTGCCAGTTAAAATTCTTTTTTTCTAACACAAGGGCACCAACAATTGCACACTGTTCCAGCATTTGCTTGTACGAGGACATGGGACCCTAAGGCAATGCATGGCATCCTCTGTCTGCTTTCTCCTCCTACATAACATACCTACACAGACACATCACACATCTGCACTCACAGAGTATATTGCTCAGGCCTGGCACTGCCTGAGAAACCCAGAAGAAACATAGGTTAAAAGACAAGGAGAACTAGAATATTTTTAAGGTTACTTTAGCTTAAATCCGTAATCAGGGAGAAGCAGTACAGACGGGAGATAGTGGGCAAAAGTGTTCACCATCCATCACACTGTAAAATGTCTCTAAGCTTTTATGTTTATATCCAGGTTGTGCTTCTGTACTACATAGTAAATAGTGCCAAGGCAGAGAATAAGATCTGTGGATTAGTGAATCAGGTTTGGATTAGGAGTGAATAAAAGAGCTGTTGTGAAAGCTGTAACTCTGGATTAGTTGTGGATACAGTTCAGCTGACGTGCAGTGGCAGTGCTTTGGATATCACTGTGCTGCTACCAGCCTGAGTATTGGCTTAAGTGTTGCTCCTAGGTAAAATGATGATCTACTGTAGTTTATATGCACAGATATTTGGAAGGCAATTTTTAACAGAGCATACATTAGGTCAGGCATGGGTGTATTGATTTTTGTTCAAACCTTACAAAAAATAAATGTATATTGTTCAAGCAGCATATATATTGGCTCATGAACATTGTTCATCATATCTGCCACTTTAAAAAATCTTGATTCACTAAGATTTAACCCATTTTCACAAGAAAGAGCTGTGCAAGAAATGTTATTGCTTGCCTAAAAAAGTGTAGAATCTCTTATTTTTTGTTTTCATTTTCTTGGCAGAAAAGGTACATCTCGCTCTTAGTCTCCACCCCTTCATTGGTGGCAGCCAATTAGAGAGGCCAAGCACTGTTTGAGAAAAGCTTTGCCTTAAATGCATGGGGAGAAGTGATCAGGGCAGCGAACAGAGCATCATTCAGATAGGAGAACAGAGCCTCTATTACTGACACAGCATCGAGCCAGCACACCTCCTACCACCAAGACTCAGTAGGTACGTTTTGCATTCCTACTCTTCCTGCTTCAACTCTCTCTCTCTTCCAGCCACATTTTCTACTCTCTCTTTAAACCACCGTATATGATTTTAAATCACAGCTGGCTTCAGTGCTGTTACATATGTTCCCTTAATGTATTTTAAATTATATGCGCTATTAATATTCTTACATTTATGTGACATTTACTTTATTACTATTATTTCTATACATTTTTATAATTGTTTACTTCAATATTAGGAAAGGATATATAAATAACTTGTCCTTTCAAACTTAGCTATCTTTTTTATCGACTTTATATTTCATTTATATTTCAGCCAGCTTCGTCCAATTTACAAAATCTTTACTGACCACTCACTTTTAATTCTTCATCTTATAAATTATTAATACTGTCATTTACTATCATCTCCATTGCTTGGTCCCAAATGTAACTTTTTACTAGTTTTCATTAATATTATTGAGACATTTTAGATTCTTTTTTTCATTCTTTTTCAGTTTTACCCTTTAAATTTCTTTCTTTGATAAAGCTGGATCATTGCTTTCATTTCACGTCTTTTCCCCAAAGCTACATTCTTCTTTCCCTTTAAACACAAAAAATATTCTAATTGCTATCCTCCTTTTATCTATGCGTGTAACTTTATATTTAGCAATTATTATAATTGTATTTCCTATATTCAGTTTTGCACATCCCTCCCTCCTCTTGGAAACAGATAGACAAAATATATTTTATAGAGTTATATTAGTTTGATGCCTATAGGTCTACTTTTTGTTCAGTGGTTTGGGACACATAACTAGTTTAGACAATTTGGATAAATATTAATCTCCTTTCATCAAAACACTGACATTTTTTTTTTACTGAAAGTTTAATATTTAGAAATACAAATATGTGTTGAAAAGCTATTGTTTTGTGTTGCCATGATTTGAAATGGATTTCTTCTGAAAAAGTTGTCACTTTTTTGTATGCTATTGAAAACATAGTTATTGCTTTGATTCCGCTACAAGGATTGGCAGTAGTTTTGTGGTCTGACAAGATGCAGCGAGTTGATTCTTGTGTTAGAACATACAGTTATCTAATTCTCTTACAAACAATGCTGTATATAACATGGACAAGTCCATGGAATATAAAATGCCCGCACTACTTTAAATGAGAGATTACAGACAAAGTCGACTTTGTAATTTAGGACTGAACAAAGCTCATTTAATTAGAATTACTTTCCCTCCCTCTCTCATATGTCTATTATGAATTTTTATATACATTGTGTTATTTCTAAATTCAGATATGATTTAAAAGTGTTTACATGTAAATATTTCTGGTATGACAATATTTATTGAAGTAAACCACTTTTCTTTACTGAGTGAGAGATCAGCACTGATTTTGTAGGCTAGTCACCTAAAATCATTAATATGAACGCATTATGGTAATTTTTGGCTTGTGTTGTTTGAGCAATAGTGCGAAAACACTGAAGAGTCAAAACGAATTTGTATATAAATTGGAAATTGCAGCAACTAGTGCTCAAAGCACTGGTGAAGCCAACTAAATCAGCTAAAAAAGAAAACTCTCTCTCTCTCATGGACAGCTCTTATGCTTATCAATCATTAATAAGTGATTATGAAATATTATTTATAATTGATAGCAAGGCAATAAAAGTGTTAATGGAAGAAATAATTTTAAATTGATAGATAGATAGATAGATAGATAGATAGATAGATAGATAGATAGATAGATAGATAGATAGATAGATTAGTTATCAGGTGCATGTTATCTTTGTGCCTTGCTATAGAATTCTAACATGATTTGAATAGGTGTTATATTACATTATATTATATTATAATCACAATATTTGCTTATACCTGTGAATTTGTAAGCTTTTCATCTCTTTTTAATAGAGCCTTGGTTAACAATATTAATTTCAATGCACCTTTATGAGTATTTGCATAGCCAGGAGAAGCAATAATACTGCAATTGTATACAATCATTCTAGGATTCCTTTAAATGCACCAACATTTCTATTATAATTACTTTTAAACTACTACAATAGTTCTGCTATATTCTGTAGATAAACTATTGTTCCTATACAATATAGCAAAACAGCATATGAATAACACTATAGAAAAACAGCATATGAATAACCTTAGACCGCTCCATTATAATTCTGTAAATAATTTCACCTAGTAGCATTATCATTTTGGAACAGGTCAGCATGGCTTATATAAAACAAATCAGTAACTAAATCTATACACATTTCTAGATGGTGAAAGTTATTGGTAGACAGCTTAATATCTGGTAATTTAATAGGTATTTTCTGTCCAAAAAAGTGGTAAACATTCAACTAGAAACATTAACATAATAAACGTATTACTTCAACAGAGCAGTAAATAAGGGGAATGTGTAGAATATGTTATTTGCATGTTGTAAAAGAAAGGAAATATAAAATTACTTATTTAGTTAAATCCTTCTACTCTGCTTAGATTATCTATTTAGGAAAGGATTTGTATGGCTTTTGCTAACTTCGCATTAATTTGGTTGCATGCAGCTACTAATAACATAATATTTAGGGATTATGGTTAACAAGAAATAGTCTTACACTGACTAGGCAAAGCTTGGACAATACCCTTTGTAATTTTATTTGGAGATTGTTTAAATAAGCGAGTTTTAACTATGACGCCTATACTAAAATGACTGAAAAAGATAGTTTGCAGGGACCTGACTACTGTACCAAAAAATATATTTACAATCTCAACTATATTTTTTGCTACAGTATAAACTTCTAATAGGATTAAAAATGCACATCTTTATATTGTCTGTGTTTGAATTGTCACACGCTGAGATGATCAATTATTCTTTCTTTTGACCCGGACAGGAGCCAGATTTATATAGATATTAGGGAAGAGTGTACCTTATTATTTTGTAAACATTGTTGATGGAAACTTGGCAGGGTTTTGGCTTGTGTAACTTTTTTACTGTTGTGTAAATGCTAAGAAAGGAAAATAGATATCGTGTCTGTGCTTTGGAAAGTATTTTATATTGTTATAGGCCATCTAGAAGGCAAGCAACGTAACAATGTTATGATTGACTATTCCAGGTGAGAGGCACATCATGAGTGACGATCAGAGTCTATCCGAAGTTGAGATGAGCCCTGTTGGGTCTGAGGACCCCTCCTTAACACCTGAACCTTTGGCATCTCATTCCCAATCCCACTCTGGCCCAGATGATGATGATGATGATGAAGAAGGAAAAGTGAAAAAAGAGCATGATTCTGAGGATGAAAGATTCCCTGTCTGCATTCGTGAAGCTGTCTCCCAGGTGTTGAGTGGTTATGACTGGACATTAGTCCCTATGCCAGTCAGGGTCAATGGTGGCAATAAGTCCAAACCTCATGTGAAGCGACCCATGAATGCTTTTATGGTATGGGCACAGGCTGCCCGCCGAAAGTTGGCTGACCAGTACCCGCATCTCCACAATGCAGAGCTGAGCAAGACATTGGGCAAGCTTTGGAGGTATGGAATTTAAACTAATTATGCATAGCACATACATACCTGAGAATTGTGTAAACTATAACAGGATTGCAGTAAGAATTATTTTGTTACTGTTCTTGAGTAAAATTAGAGGTAGGGCCCCAAGGACTGTGTTGACGCTAGTAGCTATGTCCTTATGCTAAAGAAATCTGAACTGAGAAAACTATGGTTCTGGTACTGCTGACCTCCAGTTGTCTGGCTGCCTGTAGACCTAATCGAAGCATGGATATACTTGAAGTCAGAGGCAACTAGGAATTTTGAATATGCATGCTTGTTCTTGATGAGTGACTTACAAAGTCTTTGGATCAGTATAACTGCCAGGAAACTAGTAAACTCAAACAACTTCAGGAATAAAAGTGTTCGGATATTCCCCATTCACCAGCTTCATACACTCCCATACACTCCTTGATAACTACTAAATATATTTTTCTCTACAGGTTGCTCAATGAGAATGATAAGAGACCCTTCATAGAAGAAGCAGAAAGACTGAGAATGCAACACAAGAAGGACCATCCAGATTATAAGTACCAGCCTCGTAGAAGGAAGAATGGAAAGCCTACTCCTGGAGAGGGAGATGGATCTTCAGAAGCTGAAGGAGGTGCTGCCTCCATACAAGCCCACTACAAAAACTCACATCTGGACCATAGACATGGTTCCCCTATGTCTGATGGGAATTCAGAGCACTCAACAGGTAATGTAAAGTGCAACTTAACATGTCTGAATATTTTAAAATGAGCATGTAAAATTAGAATTTTCTAGGAGCTATTTTAGGTTTTTGTTCTATACGTTTAATTCTGACTGTTATTTAGTAGCCGAGTAACCAAAAGCTTTGTTTTATTATTTTAGGTCAAAGTCACGGTCCTCCCACTCCACCAACAACACCAAAAACAGAACTTCATTCAGGAAAATCTGAGGGCAAGAGGGATGGCTCCCGGTCTCTGGCAGAAGGAGGGAAACCCCACATTGATTTTGGCAATGTAGATATTGGGGAAATAAGCCATGATGTCATGTCCAACATGGAGACATTTGACGTCAATGAGTTTGACCAGTACCTTCCACCCAATGGTCATGCTGCACACCCAAGCCACATTGGGGGTTATACCTCCAGCTATGGTCTCAGTGGAGCTCTGGCTGCTGGCCCCTCTGCTTGGGCTCTTGCAAAGCAACATGCTCCAACTGTGGCAGATTCAAAGGCTCAAGTGAAGACAGAAAGCTCAACTACAAGCCATTATACAGAGCAGCCTTCAACATCACAGCTGACCTACACCTCACTGGGGCTGCCTCACTATGGTTCAGCATTTCCTTCTATCTCAAGGCCACAGTTTGACTACTCAGACCATCAACCATCAAGTTCCTATTACAGCCATTCAAGTCAAGCCTCTGGCCTCTATTCAGCATTCTCCTATATGGGCCCTCCGCAGCGTCCACTTTACACTGCAATCTCTGACCCTCCTGGTGTGGCTCCATCACATAGCCCAACACATTGGGAACAGCCAGTGTATACTACGCTGTCAAGACCATGAGAATTACTGAGAAACAGACAAAGGAGGGGAATCTCTCGGAGAGCAACGTGCTCCGACGGGGTCCTCCCACAGCTCAAATCCCAGGTAGAATCCGGATTCCAAGAGCACCAGGAAACTGTAGCCGGTTTCTACGGGCCCCTGGGAAAGACGGAGACCAGGGAAAAATGGGTCTTTTCTATGAAACAATATAACACTCCAGTGTAAAAATTGTGGGGTAGGATAGCAGGGCAATGCAGGGATGGGGGAAGGGAATAAAATTATACACTGATCATGAACTAGTGTCTCCCATATTAGGGAGGAATCTGCAACATCTGACTTGGTAGTGGCTTTGATCTTAGGTGCCAGATTGGCTGGTAAAATTGACTATGTACAGCCATTGGCTGCAGAAGGTAAATTCCTCTCTGAATGCCGCTTGACTTTTTTTTTTTTATCCATTTGACTGGGGCTGCTAATCTGTTTGAAATAAGGGATAGTCCAAGCAAGATTAATCAACCTAACATCTTGGGAATCAGAAGAGTACTAATTCCTTCTATTCACTTGTCCACAGCATATGAAAAATGGATATTAGCATATGATGGAAAATTTGATACAGTTCTTGTTTTTATGCCTCCCAGTCCTATCTGCAAGGATGGTGAGCTAACAAAGCTGCATCCTAATAATCCTGAAGAACTAGAACAAGTGAAGGCAGGGGATTCCTACTCCAGTAGTAATCCACTCATTGTGCAGTGGTCAATGAAACAAGAAGACATTCATCTCCAATCTCTGGAGTTACTGTTGGGTGCAGTAAGATGGCCAACATTTGGCTTACATATTCATCCACAGTACTGTGCATTTCTCTATAATGAGAGTCTTGAAAAACAAGATGGCATTTTTATTTCTTCAAAAAAAATACTGATATGTCATGCATTCTGAAATTTTATATATATATATATATTATAATAACAAGAAAAATTACACAGAAATCATCATAGGGTTTCAAGCAGGCAACACCAAGAATATAATTTTTTGCTTAATACAATTTAGAACCATTCTGCACACCATACCTAACTTGGTATGATGGGTTCTCAGGCAATACATGAAGGCAACACAGATAAGAGCCAAAACTGCAGAGAATTGCCAGCACTCCAGGGATTTCCTGTTAATATGAAGTTTACTTAGTATGTCATAATCACAGCATTTTTAAGGTCATGGAGTTCGGCATTTTGATAAAATCCCCTGTATGTCCCCGAAAAATTGGTCATTAAGTCACAAAACTACTGTATACCTTCAAATGTATTTCCTGCTGGCAATTCCCTACATTGTTTTTCCTGTTTGAATCTTTAGATATAGTGATGGTACAATACTCTAACTGAAGGAAGCAAAGGTCAAGAAAGACAAAATAATTACCCTTGCATATGTAAACCTCGGACTTCACAGTCCCTTTGCAGTAAAACATATAGCAGCTTTCTACTTTTTGTAAAGGTGTTGTGCACCACCCATTCTGTAAATATAAACCTCAATCACATTTGAATAGGTAATGGTGGAATTCATAGGAAAATATAACTGTTTTTGATTGACTATCTATGAGATAAGGCACCCTATTCCTTATTCAAAATGTTTTACTTATCAAGTTAATGGGTTGGCTCTTACAAAAGGGAGGGTGTACAATACCTTTAAATAAGTAACAAACCATTTAAAGGTTTAAAATGTCTTCCTGTCTTCAGTCAGGAATCTTGTGTGGAAGTTTACATATTTTTTAAAGGTTTTAGAAATGTCAGTGATAGCTAAGAATGGTAATGGTTATAAATGTAAAGTACTTTTAGCCCTCTAGCAAGAGTGCCCTTAAAACTACTTCTCATGAATAGTGTGAGCTTGTATAAAAGCAAAAATTTAGACAAAATAAAAGTAATTTTTAAGAAAGTACGTCCTAACTATATGTCAAAACAAGTTGACTAACATAATGCAAAAGCCATCACACGGTGCAGTGGCTGCTCGTGTATTCATAGGATATACAAAGTTCACACAATCCTGGTGGGAGCCATTTCTGGTTCCCTTTCACACAAAACTATCTACTGACATTTCTCCTAACAAGATACTATGAAGTATGTTTATCAGGATGAAAAAATGGAAGCAGTAAAAGGCAATATGTAAATATAAAAATATATATCTAAATATATATTTTTGTTTTTCACAGGTGTGACGAGGCAGGTGCTTTTATACCAAATAATGTCTCGATAGACTGGTTTTTTACCAGTTTTTTGTTTCAGTTTTGGGTTTATGATACAAAGAGGAATGTAAATCCCGTAACCCATTTGGGAATAAGTGTTTTTGGACACGATTTTCTTAAACTATTTGGAATTAAGTTTTTGATACTTTGTCCTATGCCCAGATAAATCCTAGTGTATAACAAAAATCGTCCCTTCCTCCATCAGTCTATTCAGCTACAGAAGGATTTGTTTTCAATGTCTGTCTTTTTCTTTCTTATATTGTGTAATTGTATCTTATTTATGTAAATATCGTATCTACTCTGTTCTTCTGATTTGTCATCCCTTTAACTGTGCATAAACGTACTCAAGATAAAGATATGAAAAATAAAAAGTTAAGATTTTCTGGAATGTTGAATGTTTAATCTTATATACATTTGATTTACTTTTTATTTTTTTCTTACCATAGGAACCTGAAGCACAACAGAATTGACATCAGGCACGGAACTTCCACCTCCCAGTGCCTTTGACAACAAAAATGAGATTAAGTGCCTAATGGTGTCTACATACTTGTATATTTGGGGTTGGAAATATGTTTAGTAACAGAACACTGCAATAATTCTGTAAATAAAATGAAGATAGGGTGGCACAGATTACTGCTAAATGAATAGCAACATTCTGACTTGGTTTGTAGGCAGCAGAAGTGAAGATGTCTCAGAATTTTGACTATTCCTTAAAATTTGTATAATTACTTCAGATCTCAGGTGATCTATATTGGCTTCTCTATAAAAAGTGCAGCTGAGAAATTTGTAATAAGGGATTTCTAATCTAATAATTTAAGACTATTAAAAAGAAAAAGTAATGCAGTGGGTAGCAGGTCCTGGGATACACAAAAATTGCCTATATTACAAAACAAACAGAGACATTCATCTTTAGACTCTAATTCTAGTAGACACAGAAAGCACAATATATAATTACAATTAGATTATATATCTATAAATATCTATAAAAAAAATTATAGCAATCTGGAACATGTATAATAATAGGATAAAAGCTGGTCCATGAAGATTATCTGAAGGTAGCGACATGTCCATTTACACTGTTCATCTTTCTTACAAAAGTATTGTGTACAGTAGTTCTGTTATGGCTGTACTACCTTTGAAGCAGAAAATGTCCAATATTTGCTTGCTGTCATTGAGCAACATTAAACACTTTTGTAAAGCTTAATGTACAAGGGTCAATCAAAAAGTAATGTCTCCATGTCTGTAATATGATCTATGAGAGTGTCTGTGAATGTTCATGTATGATGTTATAGAGGTGTCCTTACCCCACTAATGTATGCTTTTCTTATTCAGATTCGGTGATTAGAATCATGGATCTGTGGCTGTAATTGAATTTCTGGCGAAAGAGGGTTGCGCACGTAAGGAAATCTATAATCGGCTAAAGAATGTTTATGGGGACGCTGTAGTGGAATTTCAGTTTCTCCTTCTTGAAACGTCTTCACCCAAGGCCACCCATTGCTAATGTCCACTACAGCGTCCCCATAAACATTATTTAGCCGATTATGGATTTGCTTAGGTGCGCAACCCTCTTTCGCCAGAAATTCAATTATAGCTTGTTTTAGCCACAGATCCATGGTTCTAATCACTCAATCTGAAAAGCATACATTAGTGGGGTAAGGACACCTCTATAACATGGTAAGCGAACAATCACAGTCACTTTAATAGATCAAATTACAGACATGGAGACATTCATTTTGGATTAACCCTCGTATATATAAATTTAAAGATATTTTTATGTATGAATAGAACAGGAATCGGGGGGGGAAATCTTCCAGTGGGGAACTTGCTCCGATAACAACTGTCTAAGAAGGCATTTCCTTCACTTTGGATACATTTCCCTACAATGATTTTAACCATTCTTATTATATCATACTGAAAAGAAAGTTTGGGCTTTAGATAAACTTTAACTGCATTTTTTAAGACAACACCATAACTCACTATAGGACAAAGCATAGAATAAGATGGTGTTCTCACTACCGAGGCCTGCACAAAGTGGAGCAGTAGCATCCTAAAGCATTTTGACAGTCTAGTAAAAAGATGTTCATGTGCTGGGCCCAACCCTAGAGATAATGGCCTTCTGTAATCTGATCTAATCATGTGCTCTGTTCTCTATGGTCAGGCCTAGAAGATGCAAATAGTACCCAGCCCCAGGCCAAGTGAGCCCATGCTGACTTTTCTGTATCTGACTTTTGTTGCTCTTTTTTACAATTTGATGAGGAAGGCTGGGATGTTGGTTATGGGTTTATTTTAAAACTAAGGTCACCCTTTAAAGCTATCGGTAGGTACTTAAGGAATGCGTACATTAACACAACACTTCATGAACAGCTCCACCACAGTGACAAGCAAAAAAAATGCACATTTCCTGCTCGGCACAATTGATACTTCAACAGCAAGTGCAAGTATATTATAAAAAAGTTATTTTTCTACCCAGCCTTACAGCACCATGTGTATGTATGTAAGGCTTGGCTTTATATTAAATATTGCTCAAATGTCTGTACTTAGTCATTATAGAAAAAAACATATGTACATTAAACTGTTTTAACTAATAGAAACACTATAACCACTTTTTCTTTAGCTGTTTTAATACAGATTAGTTTGTGAATAATTAGGGAATCAGCTGGTTAGAATGAAGTACCAAAACCTAATAAAACAGCTTGTTAACATCAATAATTTCTTTAGCCCAGGTTTTTACATTCCGAATATTGATGGAACTAGGACATTGAGTGATGAGTGTAAGAGGTGTGAGACTGTTGGACTGTCTCTGTATGATGGAGGACCTGCGTGTCTGTGGGGAATTATGACATTTACATCTGTATTTATACTTACATCTACATTATTCAAGGTCAGCATATAGATATAAACTTGTCTTCTGTTAAAGAGGTCAAATTGCAGGTCAAAGAGCAGCCTGTGGAAGGCAGGTACACTTTACTGTGCATGGATAGTTATTAGGCAGATTGTAAAGTAGTTTAAGAAGTGTAACGGGTTAAACATGGCGGCCTTTGTGCTCCCTCCCATTTCGACCCCTCCCCAGGACCAAACCAACAGTCTCCAGTTCCTCATGATCATATCATACAGCTAGGAAAACAAAGGCCCTATTTTATAGAGCCCTTGAGAATTTGACCCCGGAAAAGCCAGAACTGCTCTTGCAGATTTACACACAAAGCCGCGTCTGCACGGATGAAATTTCACATCCCCAATGTGATTAAGGGATTCTGCTGTGGGACGCTGGCCTGATTAGCTAATTAACCCTGTTTGGTCAAATTTAACCTCACAGGCACTTGTTCTGGTTAATGAGTAAACAATCTTTTTGCAGTTACTTTAGAATAAGATCACTAGATGTTCATGTACCTTTATTGGAGACTACAGAGTGGCCAAATTCATAGTTTTCAATGCCGCAAACATTGCTGTCTGTTAAAGGTCAGATTTGTGGTGGTTAATTGAAGCTTTGAGGTCTGTTGTTTTAGATATTTACCTGTTCACATAATCGCTGTTCTGCAGAGTATTCCATGATTTGGTGCAATACAGTGTTGGTACATTGGACACACTTACAAGGAACACCCCAGGTCTAACCTTTAAAGCTGGAATCCATGCAAATTAATAATTAAAAATCCTGAACTGTGACAGTTTTTGAAAATATGTATTGTATTGCTCATTTGACTAGCCTTTTTTTTCACAGAGACGTCATTTTTTCTTTTCTCTTCCAATCTCGGTAGTCAGTGGGAGTATACTTCTGGCTACCCTTTGAGCCATCAACATGAAGCTATATTGCAGGATGGCATGTTGGAGAGTGTGAGGTAGTGCTGTGGGCATTGACAGAGGAGCAATGTATGCCCGATGTCATTGGGTACATCTGTTCATAGAGAAGTAGAGAAGATGAACTTGAAATACCTCTCTGGGTTTAGTTCAGACTGATGGATTTAACACCTGCGTTGTAGAAGAACGATGTCTGGAAGACAGCAATTCTGGCGGGGCGAAGGCTTGTGGAACTGCCCCGGCAGCTTGTGTAGTATAGCATGTAAGCAGCAGCCTGTAGAAAGCATGTGTCAGTAGATGCAACCAGGAAGACTGAGCTATAAAAAGAAACTTGCACAAAGGAGTTTGAACAATTGAAGCAATGCATTGCCAAACCTGAAAGAGGAGTGCAAGATGGCAAAAAAACTTTCATCATTCTGCACTCAACCCAATACAGTATTTTAATAAATTTCCTCTACCATGATGGACTCTACACACATATCTAAAAGCAGTCTCTATCGATTATGCTCCTCATGTCATTGACCAGTTTAACATTTGTAGAGAGAGGATAGTAGCTTGGCTGAACCAATCACTTTCTTTGAGTAGGGAATGCCCAAAGGAGGCAGCTCTGGTGTTATATCGAAGCTGCCTGCTATTAGTGTGCCTTACCGTGGGAAAGCGCTAAACTGCAAAGGGTCAGAAAAGGGACCGGGCACTTCCTGCAAAGGATAGCAGCTGCAGTAAACAGTCCCCATACTCTGAGCCCCCCTCTCCACAACAGAAACTGAGGAAGAACCATGACTCTTAACACCTAAAGAACAGCAATATATTCAGCATTGACACATTTTATCCAAACTACACACATCAATACAGGTATGGCTCCAAATGACCTTTACAAAACAAGTTTGTGTGTGCCCAATATTAATTTTTAAGATGTCTATAAGGAGTAACTTTGAAAAGCTGTTACACCTCATTACACTAAAATTGTTATGAGAGAATCACAGAGGCTGTTCTTTCTAACCTCTGTTTCTGAAAATCCTTGTTACCTGGCAAGAGTTAATCCTCTTGCTGCAAAAATGCATTGGAGAGGCATATCAGCCAGGCAACTAGCAATTTTAGAAGGAGATCGGGAAGCACTTGCAGCACCAGTATTTCTTCCAAGACAGGCTTACTTTAAAGTGAACCTGTACAGTGGAAAGCAACAGATCCACTTAAATTCACTCCTCCCCTGCAGCATATACTCATCTTTTTAACCACTGCTCAGCTCATCAACTAGAAGCTGAACGATCCCTGTGTAAGTTAAGAGTTGCTAAAGTTGTGCCTTACACAGGGTTATAGACTCCCACTATGTGACAGTGCTGGTGCATGGTCATTGGCCCGGCACTGTCATGGAGAGATTTCACATGCTCATTCACACCTATAGGTGTTTTTTTTTGCTTTCAGCAGCTGAATAGATCATCGCCAGAGAGAAGGAAAGATATTTACTGTTTGGGAGGGGGCATAAAAGCATATTTGTAAAACCAGGAAGATTTAGGCAGGCTCCGTGGGGTCAGCTGTTCAGTATAGATTTATAGAGAAACCAAAAATGCTCTAAGCTTTAAAATTACTAATAATCTTGTTTAATAATATTTAGAAAGTATTGGTGTGCAGCAAATAAAAGGAAAACAAAGCAGATATTAGCTTTCAGTAGCCTATCCACTATAATGGTGATTGCTATAGTCTGGCACATTACAATTCCCTATTACCCCTTTAAATAACAGCCCATAGAGTATACATCCAATGAAAAATACAGTGGACCACGATTCTGGTCGTGAACCGAATTGCATGCGAACCGAATCAAACTGTGATCAGACCGCGATCTCGACTAGAGGAAGCCACGACCATGTGTCAGAGCAGAGAAGATGGCTGCAGTTGTGTTCATCACCCGATGCGTGCAGTTGTGTTCATCACTCGATTATGCCGAACTTCCTGTTCGCGAACCGAATTGTTCGCGAACAGAAGCGTTTGTGAATCAAGGTACCACTGTATAGTGTAAATGCAACAGGGCAAGTTTCTTATACTATCTGCTAGTATAATATTTAATAGCTGCAAGGACATATAAAAACACTCTGAACAAGCAGACTGTACATGATATCTACGGTTTGATAGAAGCTTCTTCCATCCTAACTGAGCACTAACCTTTATCATTGTTTTCTGCTATGTATTGGGGAAAAGACTGGTTACTGAAATGGCAATAAGTACAGTATGAGAACATCAATTTAAATGGTGAGTATTATGTTTCCCATGGACAAATCCATTGCTATATTTACTTTTAGCCTCTCTGATTTGTGTTTAAACCAGGTTTATTAACAGTAGTTAATGACATCTACGCATAAAACCCTTAGCTACATGTCCATGCAACACTGTGACTTAGAACTGACCAAAGAAGTAAGCAGTCATAAAAACCATACATTATTCATAAATGCTGGGCTTCACATACTGTATAAATGTGTCTAGAAGAAGCCACCACAACTGTGGGACTGTGGACCCACCTGAGACACCGCAGAGCCCACCTGAGACCCCACACAGCCTACCTGAGACCCAACAGAGTCCACCTGAGACCCCGCACATACCAGAGACCATGCACAGCCCACCTGAGAGTGACTCTGCAGAGCCCACCATGAGACTTTCTGTAGTGGGCTTTGCAGGGTCTTAGGTGGTCTGGTCGGGGTCCCTTTCCCTGCACATGCAGCTTCTCTTACCTTACACCTGACCAGCACTGCTGGGCCTCGGCCTCCTCCACCACCAGACCAACGCTGCTGGGCTCCGACCTCCTCCACTGTCGGACCGGCGCTGCTGGACCCCGGCCTCCTCCGCCTCCTCATTTGTCAGTGGGCCCTTCAAGCCTTGGGTCCTGGGGCACCTGCACTGGCTGCACTGCCAGTAGTTCCGCCCCTGACAAATAAGATATATTTTTGTTCATAGTTAAGATACGTGAATGCATTTTTAAGATTTAACTCCTTAATGGGGACACCTTAATGGGGACATTTGTTACAACGACAGCTTTGTAGAAGAGGAATTTCCCTCACTTGTAGAGATGTCCTCTAATTTCTTGCTTGTTGCATCTCTGGGACATGAACAGAAGGGAAATTTCCCCAACATGACAGTAAAAAGTAAACTGACAGTGGGTCTAACCCTTCCCTACTCTAAATATAATACAATGTATGTATGTATGTATGTATGTGTATCACACAAAAATGTTACTACATCCTGATAGCATGAATGAGTTGAACCCTTTTCAGTTTCACTCTGCATGGCAACATTGCCTTGGAACAAGTATGCAGCCCATGCAATTGGCCATGACAGCTCTCTGCTAAGGCTTCTTACACAGGAGTTTTACTGTGTGACAATTCCATTGACATTTCCGGGATATCTACACTGTGCACCTTTTAAAGCAAAACTCTAGCCAGATGATAAAATATAGAGTTGAAATGTATGTATCTTTACTGTTTTACTAATAGATTTGTATTTCTGTACAGCCCTGTTTATAAATCTTGTGATCTACACACATTCTCCACAATGCACAGCCAAAAATATGCCATGTAGTTCCTGCTTAAAGTGAATCCGCGGGGCGGTTGTGGACATTCAAATATTTGCATACTCATAACAGATAGCGAATTAACTTTAAAAGAGGTCCTCACTGGCCTCTGCAGCTACAGGTACTGTGGAGTAATATACCAAAGTAAGAATGTATCACAGAAGAAGCATTTAATTCATTCTCAGCAGGATCAAACATTACTAACAGACATAACAAAACATGCTCAATGGTATATTTATCAGATCAGAAAGGAGTAAATAGGAAAAGTTATTTTTAGGATTTACATACACTTAAGCTGGCTTGATGAAGCGGACAAAATGACCACCGAGGTACCACTGTTTGCACTCTTTCACTCAGCATCCCTCAATCAGCTTTGACAGCCAGCAGAATACAATGCAAACAGCGGGAGATTCCTTGATCAAGGCTTATAAGATTTGATGGAGGAATCTGTAATATTTTCTTCATTCAGCCCACGGGTTGAAAAAACTAAAATATTACAGTGTATGGCCCAGCTTTAAAGTAACAGTTACAGGTCCGGTCCCTCCCTCAACATGTGATTGGACAGTGAAAGAAGAAGCAGCTCCATGATGAGCTTATTCCTCTATCACTTCTCTCTGTCACTCTGCTTTCTACTCCTATTAGCACGTGCCCTGTTAGCACATGAGTACAACTAACTGGCTTATTGTGCTGCTTCTCCCTCTCCCAGTCTGAGCTCTGCTGTATAGAGGACTTCAAGAGGCTGGTAATGCATGCAATTACACTAAGATATATTGTAAGAACATTAACAGAAGTCAAAATTTCTGATTATCATCAGAATAGAAGACATGTAACAGTAAGTGACATAACAATGTATTTTTTTAGTTACAGCTGCACACCCGCTCAGCAGCACCATTGAAGAGAAAATAGGATTTTTGTACTTACCGTGAAATCCTCTTTTTTGGAGCTCATTAACCACTTGAAGTCCGCGGTGTTAAACCCCCTTCCCGGCCAGGCCATTTTTCAGTATTCAGCGCTGCAGTACTTTGACTGACATTTATTCCGTCATGCAGCGCTGTACTGAAATGAATTTTATACCATTTTTTGGAGACAGATAGAGCTTTATTTTGGTGGTATTTAATCACCACTGGGGGGTTTATTTTTACTATATTAAGGAAAAATGACCTATTTTTTTAAAAAACTGTTCCCCCTATATTAAATTTATTTACTAGTAAATTTATTAGTACCCAATTTTTTGGTAAAACATAAAAGGCGGGGTCACGTCGGGTAAAAAGACACCAAACATGTCAAGCCTTAAAATTGCGCGCGCCCTCAAAAAACTACAATACCCAAAATTGGCCATAGGCGACGCTTTAAAAGCTTTTACCGTTCATCAGTATAGTGTTATCAGTGATTGATGGCCCTAAAATTATTGCTCTCACTCCGACATTCGCGGTGATATGTAACATGTGTAGCGCAATTGTCGATAACAATCCCCCTATATAATAGCAAAGGCACATTGACAGGTCCTCTTTATGGAGACATTAGGGGTCTCCAAGACCCCTAATATCACCTGGGGACCCCCAAAGAAGCTGATGAAGCAGAGACCTGGAGGGATGGCGGCACTCCAGGAGGGGGGCGTGGGCAGACAGCACATACAAGCGATCGGACGGCTGTAGAGCCGCCAATCGCTTGTATGTGAAACAGCCAGTAACGGCTGTCTACAACAGACAGGGTTTTTCTGCCCGTGCTAGGGGGTGCGCACGAGCAGAAAAAAAAAAGCTGTGTATTTACGGCAACCTGCCAATGTGAATTTGCCGTTTTTTTGCAACAGGTGGACGGCAAGCGGTTAAAGAGGAACTTTACCCATATCTTCAAAATAACAACAAAGACACCTTTAGAAATGTTTAGTAATGGCAAACTACAAACAGATACTTATAGATAATTGCAGGCTTTTTATTCTTTGCATACCTTTTTTTTCTTTTCCTCCCCATTCTTTTCACAGTGGCCATTTTTACTAAGGGGAGATTAATATATCTCCCTTTACTTCCTGGAACTCTGGTATCTGTGACTAGGACACAGATGCACATCATCTCAAGGGAGGAAAATGCCTTTCCCTGAGATCTCAAGAGATTACAGATGATATTTCTCAGCAATACTCTGCTGATGTAAACTTTTCAGTTTACATTAAACTTTACATTAAACTTCTCAGTTCACAATACTTGGGCACGATTACATCACTTGTGCCAAAATGGACCAGGAAGTAGAAAAAAATACATTGTAAGTAAAATAAAAATATGTTTGTTTAACTTATCAATATGAGATGATTTCATATCAGCATGCAGAGCTGCATGCTGATATGATTTTTAGTCAAAGCGGGTAAAGGTCTACTTTAAAGTACACAGCATATAGTTATTCTAAGACAAATGAGTTATACTGCTGCCTACAGGAGGAAGTGGACACTCGCAAAGAAAAAATCAATCGGTCAGCCAGGTATAACCCCTCCCAGCATGCTTAAGTTTTGTACAAAAGCAGTAATAGGTGTAGATTACAAACAGAGGGGTGGCACCTGCGTCCCTTAATCAACTCCAAGAAGCGGATATTGCCGTAAGTACAAAAATCCTGTGGTTTTTTTCTCATTTATTGATGGACACAGGATACAGTTATTCTGAGACAACTGGGATGTCCAGAAGCAGTCCAACCATAGGGTGGGCAAGCCTACAACTCAAAGAGCTGCTTCAGAGACCTTATGGCCATAGCTGGCATCAGATGAGGCCTGAACATCCACCTTGTAAAAATTAGAGGACATGTGACCAAAACACCAGGTGGCAGCTTTACAAATCTGTGAAACATTTGTCTGATGCTGAATAGCTCAGGAAGCACTCATAATACTACCAGAGTGTGCCCAAACTACATCCAGTAGCCCAAACTACATCCAGTAGAAAGTTCTGGTTGATGTGAAAAGCCAAAACCACATTAGAAAGAAAAGACAGAGATGATGGCAACGGGAAATGCAACTTTGTGAGTGAGACTGGACAAGGGAATACCCCTAGTAGGTTCAAAGGGTGTTTTGTGCAAACCAAGAGAACCAGGTTAAAGTCCTACAAAGTCACAGGTGGTAGTATAGGTGGAGCTACATCAGAGAATCCTTGTACAAAAGTCTTAATTAAAGAATGAGGCCAAATGCATTGCTTATCCAGGCCTAATTGCAGAAAAGTTAGTGTCTCCTGGGGTGTAATCTTCTTCCCTCACACCAAGTGAAGTAAGCTTTCCATGTGCATTGGTAGACCCTGCGGAGGTAGACTCCCTAGCGTTTAATAGAAAGTGAATTACTGAATCACAGAGGCCTCTGTCATTTAAAACGTGGGTGTCAACAGCCATGTCAGTAAAGCCAACAAAATTGAAGTAGGGTAAACGGAAATGCATAGATCACGTTGTACTAAGCCGATGGAGCCACCAGAACATACACTGCTCCCCCCCAGAGGATCTCTGCACCTGGAGACAAACCTGTTTGATTTGTTATCAAACCTGGATGCCAGAAGGTCCACATCCAACAGCCCCCACTTCTAACACAGGTCCTGAATGTTTTCTGGATGTAGGGACTATTCTATCTGATCCGTATGCTTCCTGCTGAGGTAGCATGTCTGCAATTGTCTATGCCTGGAATATGAAAGGCAGAAAAGTCTGGAATGTGAAATTCTGCCCAGGCTAGAATACTTTCTACCAGCAGCTTTTGCTGCTGCAATGCTTCTGGTTCCTCCCTGACAGTTGATCTATGCCACTGCTGTGGTTTTGTCTGCCTGAATCTGGGAGCCCAGCACTGTAGGGACAATCAAGTTCCCCAGAGTTTCAGAATGTTGATTGAGATGAGATTCTTCCAGCGACCAAATTACCTGCGCTGACAAAGTATTCTTGGGGTAGGACTCCTCCCCAACCCTTTAGGTGGCACCTGTTGTTAGAAGCTTCCAAGACAGCACAAGGTAGGATTTCCCCAACTCCACAGCTACATTCCTGAGCCACGAGACCAGTGATAACCTGGTCTTTGGTGTCAGGCAAGTCAGTTTGTGTAGATCTACTAGCCTATCTATGCTGTAGTGTAGGGCTGTAGGCATAAGATCTAAGCACTCTACAACTAAATGATCAGTAAGAACAGTAGTTGGATCCACAGACATACTGTATGCTTAGTGCATTTAGTGGATTTGACAAATTGACATCATGGCTATGGAAGCAAATTTCATTTGGGGCCTGCTAGTGAAATCAAGAATTTGGAAAGAGCTTTTATATGTTTGTCCGCAGGATACTTAAACACTGGTGCACCCTCAGGTACGATCAGTTTTTTATTAAGGCAGGATATAGCAGGTCCACAGTGGGGGCAGCCCACTTCTTAATAAAAGTCTCCTTAAACAGATAATGGTCAGCAAAACATTTTGAAAGAGTGAATAACTTATCAGGAGTTGTCCAGTCTTCGTACAAAAGTGATTTAAGTAAGAAGTGCAACTTTTTGATAGTCTTGGGGCCTGGCAGGGATTTCCAGACTAGTAACGGCATTAGTATCAGCCACAGGCTGTTCCAGGTTTAGGGCTTGTTCACACCATCTTCACACCGGTTCTGGATGTATTTCTGCATACGCATTTGTGTGTTATTGATGTGTTTTTAATGCATTCCAGTGCACTTTCTTTTTTTTAAATTAGTTTTCCTTGGGTTTAAGCGTATTCTGATGTTTTTACCTGCATTTACATGTGTTTTCAGGCGTTCCGGTGCTAAAAAAAAAAAAGCATCATGCTGTACTTTAAAAAAAAAAAAGCTCTGGAACTGGATGCAATGACATTGTGAACTAATGTCATTTAAAACCATTTGAAATACTGTCTATGCTTTTTGGTGCAGATACAAAAATGTACCGATCTGGGGATGTTGTGAACAAGCCCTTATGCTGGCTTGCACCACGTCAATAGGAACTGATATCTTCAAATTTGGGAGCTATATTGGCTGATTGTGGCTCCTCAGGAACATCTTAATCTACATGGATTTAGGAGACTCTTTATACAACAGTGCATCCCCAGAAGAAGGTTTAGAAGCCGCTGCCTATCTGTCAGATAAAGATTCTGGAGGGCAAGGTGTAGGAGCACGCTTACAACCTGTGCATTCCAAGTCAACCATTATCCATATAATCCATCCAGTTGTAGAGAACTCCTCAATGTATAAGGCAGTGGAGGGGACCACACCAGCTAGAAAAGACTCTGAGAAGTGTGTGGGCTCGAGTTGGGGAACTGACCCAGGCTGTCAGTGTCAGATGCTTGAGCAGTGGCACTGCAGGCTACCTTGGAAATTAGGGGATTGTGAGCTTAAGAGACCCGATACAGCAGGACTGTTCCTTTGTGCTTGTGATTGGACATGTGCTGCTAAACTGTGGCAACTTAATTTAAGTCACAAAGTAAAAATCTTGGGTACTCACAAACCACAAACTGGGAGTAGGGTAGGCTGAATGAACTAGGTGATTAGATCACACAGGAATAACACATATGTTTAACTAAATCGAATTAGAAAAATTAGAATCCTGAGTGAAAGTTGTGAGAATCTTGTGTGAAAAAAAATGAAATTGTGTAAAGATTATACAATCATTTTGTAACATATGTGGCCATTTGTTTGTGCTGCAAAGTTACACAAATACCCATACATGCTTGGATGTTTTTTTCATACATATTTATGAATGTTATTACTAGCTTTTTACAGTGTTTCATAAAGTCTTTTGGTATAGTGATCCTCTATATTTTACCTATTTTGCAGTCAAAACATGTCATGTAACTAGCATCTACTCAGCTACTTCTCATCCTTTTTTATTTAACAGCTACAGCTTGCTTAGAAAAGAGCATACCTCTCAAGTGTGCCTCATATAGAGGGACTGTCCCTGATTTGGAGCCAAATCCCTCTGTGCCTCTTTTTTGGTATGATGTACCACCAGAAGTGTTATTCTGCACTAAAACCTTAACCTTATCTCCCAATATCTTGTTTACTATTTTATAAATTCAGTAAAAACAGTAAGTAGTCATAAAAATTCTTAATGATCCTAATTCTTATTAAGGGTGTAGCAAGTGGTGTGCATTGCCTAAATACATTGTTATGGACAGTGTCCCTCCTCCTTATCTCAGAAAGTTAGGAGGTATAAAAGGGGACACTGCCGCTAATTAGGAACTCCCAACCTGCTTACTTATTCTAGGTCAATAACTAGGACTAGAAAAGAATGAAGATAATAGGCAGGCAATAAGCAAGATCTAAACAACACCATCTTTTTGTTGTTGTCTAAAAGCTTCCCATTAAAGTAAATCTGTCATAGCAATGTGTCTAACTAGGCCCCTCCCCATCCCAAATACAATATAGTTGTATCTTGTGCCGCTCGTGCCTTCCCGGCAACCAACATTGGAATCCACTGTGTCGGAGGCAAGGAGTAGTGCCGTCACCCTCACTACCATAAGATGGTGCTTGGACGTAGTGATTGGATGCCAGGCCCATGTTGGCTGTATAGCTAACAGTGCCATTGACAAGTAGTGCTGCTGACAGGGGGCGGAGGCTGATGGGGATGCTGAGAAACTATTTCCCATCATTTCTGCACTGCTACTAACGAATAGCAGGCTGTGGGCTGATTCTATAGCCAATAGCAGGCTTGCTAATGGCTATTAAATCTGCCCACTGCCTGTTGTCAATCACAAGGGAGGTGGACCTGATGGAAAATTAGTCTTCCAGAGTTCCCTATTAGGCTCCACCCACTGTTAGCATCATTGGTTGCTAAGAGGCAGTTGGCTATGTAGCTAAATGGGGCCGAGTGTCAGTAATTAGTTGCTAGGACGCACCGGCCTGGTGTCTTGGCCCATTAACCAGTGAAACATGAGAAGGAAGGCAGACGTCTTAACTCTCCCAGACTTTCCAGGAGTCTCCCGCTATAAGATAGCGGCTCCCGAACGGCCGCGAGAGAAACATTTTATCACGGAAAGGTTTACTCTGCCCTACCTAACAAAGTAAACCTTTCCCTGCTATCTGTTTGTTTGTTTTATGACAGCGGGGCTGCCGTGTCACAGCCATAGTGAAAGATTCTTAAAGTGGCACTAATAAGAACTACCAGAATCTGTTTCAAGTGTCAGTAAAGCTATCCAAACTGTTGGCAGGGTTTTTTTTTATTTGTTCCAGTACCTTTTAAAAGGTCCATATCACCAGAAAAGTGGTGCAAAGCCTTTGATGAATTCACCCCAAAGCACCTCTATTGGAGGAGAATTTCCCTTACTTCCTGCCCAATGGGGATTTTCTAGTAGCATGAGGAAGGTTTCGAACTTCTCTTCAGATGTTACAAAGGCAGAAAGTGAGGTAACATCTTTCAGACTAAATCATTGAAACCTGAAAGAAATGTTACCTCTTACCCACTCTATCCAAAAAATTGCATCTTTAGCTTTTTACTAACAGGACCCCCAAACAATTGAACTATATTTACCTGTAACATGCTACTGGTGTGGTAAAAATATAGCAGTGTGAACTGGAAACACACAGGGGGGAATTTACAAAGAGTGGAAGGGGCAGAATCAGGAGCAGCTGTGCATGGCATCCAATCAGCTTCTATTTTCCATTTGCAAAGCTTAACTGAACAAGCTGAAGATAGAAGCTGATTGGTTACTATGTATGGCTGCTCCAGATTCTGTCAGTTGCTGTTTTAGTAAATTCCCCCTATTATTTTTAATTACTAAAACCTCCTCTTACATTCCCACAATGTGTCTAACAGCTTGGCATGACACCTTGGTAAATAAGGCAGGCTTGGTAGAAGAGAATGTTGCCCAAATCCAATTCCCTAAAGTGAATGTACAAATGACATTGGGGGAATTCATAAAAACTGGAGCAGACAGAATCTGGAGCAGTAGTCCATGGAAACCAATCAGCTTCTCTGTTTCATTTTTAAACCTTAATTGAACAAACTGAAAAGAGAAGCTGACTGGTTGCTATGGGCAACTGCTCCAATATTCTGTCTGCTCCGGTTTTTATGAATTCCCCCCATTGTATGTAACCTGTTTTCAACTATAGGCTGAGTGGACATGCATGTATACAGCTGTGTTATAAGAGGGCATGAGATATGCTTTGGTGTCAGATGATTGGAATCATATGACTGTGTTTTGCTGCTGCTGTCAGATGACTTGCACATTTGTGTCAAATGACTGTAGCTGATTGTGTCTGGTGACTATGGACCAGTATACTACACAGCACATGGAAAAGACGTGTGTTTTTACCACAAACCATCGATTTTACAGGCGGTAAACGCTGACAGGAGCTTAAAAGACAGACAATGGCCATTGACGGCTTTGTTCTTTTTGTCATCACTGATTGAAAACTGAAATCTGATGTTTGTAATTTCTATATCAGAACTTTTTCCACAGACTCAGATAGCAAGTGGTCATCGTGATGAATTTATACAGCGCATTCTGAACTTATCGTTACAGAAAATATATATTGATTGCCTAGGAAAACTCTTGTCAGATTCTTAGTAACCGAAAAGCTATGGTTTAGCCTTTGCTTTTTCCATGTGAAGAACAGAAATAACTTAAGGATCTCTCTTAATGTCCATGTAGAAACAACGCCTGCTGCATATCAGTCATATGACAAAGCCATAATAAGCAAATTGTCTCTGTCCTTCCAATAAGGAAGTCAGATGACTATGTACAATTAACCCGTTAGATGAAGATAATCCTGTTTTGAAAACAGACTCTGTTTAGGTCACCCGCCTATGTAGGTGATAATTTGACATTTGTTTTATCCCATAAAGAAATGGTAACTTAAAGCAGTAGATAACCAGCAAAAGTGGGTCCCCAGGAGGGGTTTCCCATAACATGCTAGCATGTTAGCACTTTATGGGTGACTTACAGTGGATATAAAGAGTCTACACACCCCTGTAAAATGCCAGGTTTTTGAGATGTAAATAAATCAAAGATAAATCACTTTTGAATTTTTGTCCACCTTTAATGTGACCTGTAATCTGTGCAATTCAATTAAACCCCCTCCGTTTTTAAACTCCAGTTCCCCCTTTAAAGACTTCACTTTGTTTTTATTCAAATTGCACAGATTATAGGTCAAATTAAGGGCCAATTAGCACCGGATCCCTTGCTACTATACATTTGTCAACGGATGCTAACGGATGGGCACCCAAAAATGAATAGGTATGAGTGGGGCTACGAAAAAACCAATACCGGCGCCTTGGTATATACATAGTGGGGCTAGTTCACACCGCTCCCCTTCGTTGTGCTACAATGCGTTGAAAAAAAATGTAGCGCATGCACTACTTTTTTTCAGTGCAATGTAATGCAACAGATCCAGTGTGAACTAGCCACATTCATACCCATTCATTTTTCGGTGCCCTTCCGTTAGCATCTGTTGAAAAACGTATCGCAACAGATCAGAAAGCACAATTGCAATTCAACGGAACCTCCGTTAACTTGCGATTTCTTTTATGTCTGTCTTATTTTTTTTATGTCTCAAAAGCCTAGAATTTTTACAAAGGTGTGTATCAAGTGTACCATACAGGCGATCTCCTCCAGTGTTGCAATGTCAGCGATCTCTTCCTCAGCCAGCGCTGCCATCTGCTGTCTTCTTCCGGGTTTAGCCTCTTTGGCTTTCTGATTTGCTGGGCTGGGGCGATGTAACAGCCACGCATGGGAGTTACTTCATTTTGGCACAAGAACTTGCTAAGCTTGTGCACTGAACTGCGACTGCATCCTATCAGGCGGCAGTGAAAAATCCTCCATCCACACTGTTTAACATGGATGGGGGAATCAAGAAATGTTCTCTTGTTCAGTATGCGTGTAGACAAATGAAAATCTATCCATATATGGCTAGCTATACAGTACTGGATTTGGGTTATCTTCACATGCATAAAGATTTTCTATGTCTACCTTTCCTTACCTCTCTGCTGGGGCCCCTTCCATCTCCAGGCCCAATAGCAGGTGTGTGGGCTGCTATATCTATTGTTAGACTACTGTTTCCTTTCCAAATATAGTCCTTATTTTCGCTATTTATAGCTGGCATGTGACCTCCAATCTTAGGTTTTATCTTACGAGCATTGAAACCAGTTCTCACCTGGAGTACTGACTGCAGAGGTGATTTGGCTCTCTGCTCTATTATTCTGAAATAATGGTGCTTAGTGAAGCCGATTTAGGGCTTGTTTATTCTAGCCCGCACACCAGAATGCTCAGTTTTAGTGTGTGTGGTCTAGTGTAGTGTGACAGGTCCAGTGGGTGGGTGGTATGATGCACTGAAGCCATGGTCCACAGCAACAACAAAAAACATTTCTATTAAATTTCCTAGTATGGGACAGGTAATAAACACTATAATTAACTTCTATGAGCAACACAACCTCTATGTTTCTGAATTGAGAAGACTTAAAGGAGAACTATGAGGTGAGTGCTTTTCACTCACCTCATAGTTCTAGCTGACCTGTGACAATGAGACTGTCACAGGTCGGCTCAGTAGATCGGGAAGTGAGCGAACACATACCGGCGTTCGCTCAATTCTCGATCATGTCACAGCTCGCTGCCTTGACAGGGGAGGGGCTGCATTCCCCCCTCCCCGCTCCAATCCTCCAGCGCTGACTGGCGGAACGGACGGGGGAGGAGGCGTTTACAGCTGGTTCTGCCTCTGGATAGGCAGAGCCAGCTGTCACTCACACAGCTGGGCGGATCCAGACATAATTGTCGGTATCCGCTTCAGCTGCGGCGTCTCAGTATACCGTGAGCTGTAGCTCGCAGTGTACTGCGGCGTCCCAGTATACCGCAAGCTGTAGCTCGCGGTATACTGAGCTTAGGGTGACGGGATGATGCTAGTTTGTGTCCTCCTGTTACCCTAAGGAGAACTATGGGGAAAAGCCCTAACCCCATAGTTCTCCTTTAAGCATAGGCTACCTATGAATGAAAAAAAAACCTTAAACTTCTTATAATTTAAATGGTTACTTATTGCATAAACAAACATTACAATGATATCAACTATTATCAATAGCTTTCATACAGAATGATTTGTGTTTATGGTTTAGTGGCCCTTTCAAAGCCTATCTAAAATCAAGAACAAAAATGTATTTTCCAGCTCACTGGTCCTTGCATGTGGCTGCATTAGTTTTTCTTCTTTTACTAGGCTTGTATACTCATTTTCACCTGGTGGTCCTGCCAGTAGGAGTTTCTGTTCTAGGGTGATTCACTGCGGAATTAATAAAAGTGTATCAGACAAGTTCTATCTCAACTTTAAAGAATTTATTTAAAAAAAAAAGTTATTTCTCAACTGGTACAGTTGCCCATAGCAACCAAACAGCTTCTATTTTAACACAACTTAGAAAATAAAAAATGTAAATGCTGATTGGCTTCGCTCTAGTCAAGATAAAGCTCGTCTCCCTGGGACAGGAAGTGTTTTAGCAAACAGCAGATATGAAGCTGCACTCTCCAAAGCCCAGACCTTCAAAAGCGGGTGTGCAAAGGAATAGTGAAGGATGGTTCCATGCCAAGATTACATGGGAGAATACAAAATCACCAGCACTCCAAATAAATGCATATCACAGATTTATTGTGAAGACCACTTTGGTCACTGTCCCCTAGAGCAGGGCTCAAAATTTCAAGTCCTGAGCTACTAGCCAGGCCTTAAGAGTTACTCGCCACCAGTCGCCCCACCTGACCCCTACCGTGCCCCGCCCTTAACTCTGCCAGGTCAGTGGTGTGACACAGAGAACAGAGATCAGTAACAATGCAGAGTGCAGAGGCCAGTGGTGTGATGCTCCCCCCGGATTTCCACTCGCCCCCCACGCAATTTTCACTCGCCAATTGCGAGGGGGCGAGTGGAAATTTTGAGCCCTGCCCTAGAGGAAAGGACCTTACACGGCCCTGAAACCTTGGCATGCTTAGACCTATGTGATGCTAGCTTCACAATTAATCTGTGATATGCATTTATTTGGTGAGCTAGTTGATTTTGTATACGCCCAATAAGTGTTTTATGACTACAGAACCACTCCCCTTCTCATTGTATCAATAGCATATGGAAAGGTATTCTGTATTCCACAGAGCAACCGGAGAACAATGCTAACTTATAACAGTCCGCAAAAGCAAAAAGCATCTTTAACAGCCCAAATAAGATAATTGTTTTGCTAGGGGTTTCCATACACTTAACAAAAAAATAAATAAAAATGAACCCACAAATGTAGTCACATAAATAAAGCAGCCATTCTTTTTTCAATATGCAGGCTCCAGCTATGATCCTCATTGTGGCTTTATTCTGTAGTAAAACTCTGCCCTGGAAAAAGGATGCAAGATAGGTGTTCCCACAATGAGTATGCTATGAGAGCATAGCTGGGCTAATACTAGGGCGAGCACCTTGGTATATACATACAGGTGCTGAAGGGCAGGGCCACAAAGCAAAGTGCGGGAGTCGCGGATGCACTGGAAAGATGGTAACATATAGGTAAACATCCTTGATGCCAGAACGTCTCCCTAGTGAAGGGAGGAGGTGACAAATTTGGTGGATTCCTTGCACAATTTATGGACCTGAAAAAAAGACATTCAGAGGTTTAACAGTTAAATCCTGCTTTGGGTTTGGGAATGGTGAACAGGTTGGATAAAAACCCCACAAGCCAAACCATTCTGCCACAGGAACTTGGGCAACAACACCTTGATCCAGAAGATCCGAGAGGGCTGAGTGGAGATCTGATAATCTGTGGAAAGATGGAGGTAAGAAACTGAAGAGGGGGCAGGGAGAGAAACTGCACATTGTAGACTCGGGATATCTTCAGGACACGTGTCTGAGATGCAAGCTGTCCAAGCATTCATAAACGGTAACACACACACACACACAGCTTGTCTGAGAACTTCAGTGCCACATCTTGTGGGTGTCCTGGAAGCCAAGTTTGGGAGGGGTGTCTTGACAAGGGGCCTCAGGGTGTGGAGAAACAAAAGGTGCTTATCTTGACAGTCAGAGGAAAATGGGTGCTCTTAGCACAAGTAGCATCCTTTATAATATAATCAAGAGCCGGTCTAATATGATGTTGTCCCTCAAAGGCCATGTGGATCTTTTAAGGAATTTTGACCAATTAGACATGGTTTGACAAAATAGTCACAGCCAGGATCAGGTGCAGAGAGAACTGAGCTCTAGAAAGGGCTTATAGCCAGTTATTGGTTGGGTTCTTGAAGGCAGCCAGAATAGTAAGGATCATGGTAAGGTGGGCCGGATCAACAGAGGGAATGGCCAACTTCTGTAGAAAACTTTCATACATACAATACAATATGCAATACAAGACTAATGAGTACTTGGAAGACGCAAATAACTTTTCAGGATGTTTCCAATCTCTATAGAGCAGGAGTAGCCATACTCCGGCCCTCCATCTGTGGTGAAACTACAAATCCCATGATGCATCTCTCTCTGGAAGTCGTGGCTGTGAGAATCTTGTAATGCCTCATGTGATTTGTAGCTCCACCACAGCTGGAGGACCGGAGTTTGGCTACACCTGCTATAGAGAAATAATTTAAAAAGTGGAAGCAAAGGTAAAGTCTTAAGGTGCCCACTCACTAACACTAATGAATATTGTACGATATATGCAAGGTTGATGGAGTGTGCAACCGCAAATACTGAACAATCGTACGACTTTTGACTTTCCAGCAGGCTAGAAAACTTCTGTCGAATCGTACTAGATTACTAGATGGGGTTGGGCACGACCCCGCTGTCATGGTGCACATCGGCACCAATGACAAAATAGGAGGAAATTGGAGTGTCCTAAAACAGGAGTTCAGAGACCTAGGTGCTAGGATGAAGGAAAGGACCTCCACGGTAGTTTTCTCAGAGATACTGCCGGTGCCAAGAGCCACTCCGGACAGACAGCGCGAGTTGAGGGAGCTTAACAAGTGGCTCCGGAGCTGGTGTCAGAAGGAAGGTTTTGGTTTCCTGGAGAACTGGGCTGACTTTGCAGTCGGCTATCGGCTCTTCAGCCGAGACGGGCTGCATCTTAATGGGAAAGGTGCAGCATTCCTGGGAGGGAAAATGGTAGAAAGACTGGAGGAGCTTTTAAACTAGAAAGTGGGGGGGAGGGTATAAAAATAAAATTACTTAAACTAAACGTTGATAATTTAATCATAGATAAAAATAACACAGAAAGTAGTAAAAAAGGAGTTAATAATAGTGGGCTCACTCCAGTCAATATAGGAAATCCGTTGGCACATGTAAGTATAACTAACAACGGACGACCGAAATCAAGGCAGAATAATAACAATAAAAATAGTGGGGAACAACAAGGTAGTAAACTTTTGTCCCACAAAAAGAGAGGAATTAAATGTATGTACACCAACGCTAGAAGTCTGGCAAATAAAATAGAGGAGCTTGAAATTAGGCTAATTGAAGAGGACTTCGACATAGTGGGTATAGCGGAAACCTGGCTGGACAGCACGCATGACTGGGCTACTAATATAGAAGGGTATAACCTGTTTAGGAGGGACAGAGGTGGGAGAAGAGGGGGGACGTTTGCATTTACGTAAAAAATAATCTAAACGTGCATATAAGGGACGATATCGCGTCAAATAATGGGGAAGACATGGAAACCCTATGGCTGGAGCTAGATACGACGGACGCTAGCTGTAAACTTCTCTTCGGTATTTATTACAAAAACTAGAGGCCACCACCTAAAATTGGTGGGAAAAAAATTCCAGCACAAGGGGCGAAGGGGGTTCTTCACAGTAAGATCAGTTAGGGTCTGGAACTCACTGCCACAGACAGTGATTTCAGCAAATAATGTGGAATTGTTCAAGAAACTTTTGGACGATTTCTTAAGGGACCGTAATATACAGGGGTACGGGTACTCCTAGAATGAGATCCTAATAGGTTGGACTTGATGGACTAATGTCTTTATTCAACCTCAAATACTATGTAACTATGTACGAAACTCACTAGGTTGGTGGTGTTTTCGTACATCAAAAATTGCACCATTAACACTGCTCATGCGCAAACGAAAATCCGTTCCGTCAATTAACAAAATTCAGCCAGGTGATTTTGCTAACGACCGCTAATTGAACTACTCAATGGTCTGCATGCTGGGGCCGTCGTACAAAAATCGTACGACGGTTCGATCATCGTACGAAAAATTCCGTACGATGATTGCAAGGTGTATGGCCAGCTTTAGAAGCTGTAGCAGATTTTAAACAATCTAAGTCTTGAGAAAGCACTGGTAGAAGCAACAGGCTGATTCCCCCGTTTCAAAGTGGTGCCCACTGCATCAATAGGAGCCAAAACTGCCCCTTTAGTTTGGGATTAATAGCAGTAGACGTCAACTCCTCAGGGGTTAGTGTATCGGTCAAGTCACTGTAGTGACTCACCATCAGGTTTTCTGAAACCAATGCAGAAACAATTGCCAATGTAGAAATAATAAAATAAATATTTGAGGGAAAAAAAACAACCCCCATGTACCAACGCACACAATTCACAATGCTTAACCATACTAGAATAAAAAATGATTTTTTTTTTGGGGGGGGTTAACATCATTTTAAATCTATAATGTTCATTTTATTAGTACACAAAAAATGCCATATAAAGTGCAAAATGGGTGTGGATGGTTTAGAGGTACTGAAAGTTTTTTTTAGGGATGCACCAATACCGGTATTTCGATATCGAGTACAAGTACCGATATTTTTGTTCCGGTACTCAACAACACCGAATACTGGAAGCCATCTGACTTCCTGATTAGCCGGGAAGTGTGTAAAGTTTAGCCACCCAGCTTCCCGATTAGCAGGGAAGCCGCCCCCATGCTTCTCGTCACTAGGTGACGAGAGAGCATGGAGCCAGCTTCCAGGCCAATCAGGAAGCCGGGCAGCGTGTAATGACGAGCTGCCCTCCCCCTGGCTGAGCTTCAGATCCCGGTAGCCGTAGCCTTTTCTAGGTAATGGCTTCCTCTTTGGTATTAGCGTGTACTAAATATCTGTTTCACACTGACACTGCCCTTCATGCATATGCAAATGCTTACCATAACTCTATGCATCACATATGGATTGTACGACCGTACCTCTGTAATTACATACTTCTTTCAGGTCTGCGCGCCACGAGGTGCTAGTTTGGTACTTGGTAAAAGTTCTGTGTTTCTTGGTGGTTTTTTTTTCTCTTTTCTTTTATTATGCATGTACTATGTTATTGTCAGTATTGTGATCTGTTTGCAAAACTGTTTAATAAACACGATCTGATTTTAAGAAAATGACAAGCTGCCCAGCTTCCTGATACCGGAAGTATTGGGTTAGGCATCGGTACTCGCCCAAATACTCAGTATTGGTGCATCCCTAGTTTTTTTTATTGCCATCTGTGCCCCTATTGGGAGATTCTCCCCTCCTTCCTGTTAGGACAGGATATACTTAAGGACTATCATACCCATCATCCACAAACACTCACCTTTCTGTTAATCTTATACTTCAGTAAATGTGGCCTATTATAGACTCTTGAGAGTGCCACTGCCAACTTACACATGACTGCTACTATGGCTTTGCGAGAGAGTGTCTGCGCTTATTACATTGGTAAGGAAGCAGTTTTAACAATCCTAATACAAAGTGGCTGATAATTTAATCCGAAACCTGGGAATACATTTTTAAATAAATTAATACGTTTAATGGACAGCAGATTGGGTAGGCAACTTGTTACTCAAGTGGTTAACAAAGCACATCATCTGCAGCCAATGTCCGAGCAGTATCCTTACGTTTACTTGTTTTATAGTCATCTGTCTACATATGTTTAAACTATTACATAGTTACATAGTATTTGAGGTTGAATAAAGACATTAGTCCATCAAGTCCAACCTATTAGGATCTCATTCTAGGAGTACCTGTACCCCTGTATATTACGGTCCCTTAAGAAATCGTCCAAAAGTTTCTTGAACAATTCCACATTATTTGCTGAAATCACCGCCTGTGGCAGTGAGTTCCAGACCCTAACTGATCTTACTGTGAAGAACCCCCTTCGCCCCTTGTGCTGGAATTTTTTTTCCACCAATTTTAGGTGATGGCCTCTAGTTTTTGTAACGGAGAAAATGGATCTGTCACTGTATGCTCAAAATGAAAGCCAGCTTGTAAAACCAGGTGCTGTATACTTATCTTTCCGGCGGCCTGTGCGTCAATACTTCTCCCTGTTGTAGATCTCTGGCCATCACAGGTATCCATCGCTTCCAGATGTGTAGAATACCTGATCTGTTGCCACACTCAGAAGTTCCTCCCACTATCTCGTGTGTCATGTAGTTAGGTTAAAGCCAGCAGGAGGAACATTTTTTGCTCAAACTGGCCACTGTAAAGTGCAAAATGCACAGCTGGAATGATTTTTTTTTTTTTTGCAAACATATTTCTACATGTTCCAGTTAGGCTAGCCACAAACTTGACCTGTGATACTTATGTCTAGATCCACTTTGCCCAGTTTACAACAGTGCTTAAGACCACCCTGAAATTCTTTTTCTCATTTTAAATAAACAGTTTGCAGATAGGATGTTGAAACCTTTGAATTTTAAGAAGGTGTCTTCTGTCGTCTCCCAACAAGTAATCTGGAATTAATTAAACTAGTGAAAAATATATATTTGCACATTGGTCAAGTGGCCGTGTACTTGCTGACAGCAAAGGTTTAGCATATGGCTGGCATTTTAATCTGCAGATATGTTGACAATATGTGAATGCGGCACAGGAATCAGAGCTAACCTGTCTCCCAGGTGTGACAGGAACGCAGGAGCAACAGACCACGAACTTGGATGAAACAAAGAGTGGGATTCATCCAGCTTTCCGATACTCCTGAGAAATTTGTCCCCACCTTGAGCATTTCCATAGTAACAGGTGCAGAGGTAAAGGTACACAATGAGTCCTCTGTTCTGGTAAGAACAGGTAGTGGGTAAAGGCTGAGGAGGGGTACTAGTAACATTCTAGAATTAAACTGCTGCTTTCTCCTAGGGAGCCAAAGGACTTTGATTTGCCAAGTTCAGTAATTATTTAGCTTACTTCAAGAATGAGAATAAAATGTACAGCAACCTAACAGCAAAGATAAAAAACAAAACAAAAAAAACAAAACTCAGTGTGAGAAAAGGTAATACAGTACTAAGAAAAGAAGTCCTGCAAGGATTCGTCATGCCAATTAATTGACATTTATTCTTAACAAAATCTACAACTGAGAATGCAAAACATAATAAAATATTGTTAAATACATCTCTGTAGAAACAGAAATGAATACAATGGGTATACACCATCAGTGTGTCATATTGGCATGTAGAAATATAAATACTGCAAAAATACTTATTTTAAAATATCTTTCTTTACAACATTACAAGAAACTAGAGACAAATAAAACAAAAAAGGGAACATCTGAGAACAGGAAAGTCCAGATGCTTCAGTCTGTAATGATGAGTTCATCCACTCCCCAATCTTCATAACTGCCATCAGGAAGATACCGCCTAATGATTATAGGGATCTTCCTCGCTCTGTGGGACAGAAAAGTGTAACAAATAAGACTAAAAAAATTCTATGTATAGACACACTGGGCTACTGACTTTTAAGAGCTTTCAGTTGGATTTTACTGCTGATATACAAGTCATGTTCATGTAGTGCATATCCTAAAACAAAATAGTAAATATTAACCAAACAAATCACCCAACCGTTAAGTGGTGTTGAACTTGAACTCTTTCTGAAAATGCTACTTGCATGGCTGGTCTGGTCACACACATTTGGACCTCTGACCTGCAACAACCATACAGCAATTGAAGTCAAAACCTCTTAAGCAGCTTGCTAGTTCTAAGTGACAGAACTTTATAGAGATCACAATGAGGTTGACAAGCCCCTGCACTCTGCCCAAGCAAATCAAGCACAAAGGACTCGGAAACCATAGAAACGGGGTGGGGCAGCATGTGCATTTTCAGCTAAAAAATAAATTGGACGTAACTACGTCCTGATTTTGAAGTGGTTATGCCAAAATCATGGCTGCTGCTGCCACAAACCCAGCTGCATTGCCCATTACACAAGTGATCAAGCACAATACTGTGCTTCATTGTGTGCACTGGAAGGATGTCTCCATAAAGAGAGCCTGTCACCTCCAAATGCTATCAAATAGGGCTTTGTTATCCCCTTTCTGATAGCAATAGTTAAAAGGAGAAGCTGGCATAACAAAGGCTTGCTTGTATTAGTAGATTATTGCTCATATTACATCAGTTCACTTTTATATTACTAATTGATCTAAAATAGAAAGATTTATTTTTGCCTCGTCTTGAAATGAGTCTTTGTTGGAAAGTAAGAAGCATTAAATGTTACGTCCACTAAAACCTGGATTTCTTTCGCCACAAATTGACAACAGTCTCCCTTAAAGGAGAACTATGAGGTGAGTGCTTTTCACTTACCTCATAGTTCTAGCCAACCTGTGACAATGAGACTGTCACAGGTCGGCTCAGTAGATCAGCAAGTGAGCGAACACATACCGGCGTTCGCTCACCTCTCGATCCTGTCACAGCTCTCTGCCGTGACAGGGGAGTGGCTGGAATGCACCCTCCCCACTCCGATCCTCCAGCGCTGACTGGTGGAACGGTCGGGGGAGGGTACAGCTGGCTCTGCCTCTAGATAGGCAGAGCCAGCTGTCATTCGCGCAGCTGGGCGGATCCAGACATAATTGTTGGGATCCGCTTCAGCATCTCAGTATACTGCGAGCTGTAGCTCGCGGTATACTGAGCCTAGGGTGACGGGAGGACGCTAGTTTGTGCCCTCCCGTTACCCTAAGGAGAACTATGGGGAAAAGCCCTAACCCCATAGTTCTCCTTTAAGTTAAGCAAGTTAAGTGAAAAAAATAGACACGGTCCAAATGCAATCTGCAAAGGATCAAAAATGTGGAAAACCAATCCTTCTGGGTAACAAAGGAGACATAATGATGTTCTAGCCTTTCCAAGATAATCTTACAAGGAATAGGAGCCTATGGAAGTATAGCTAGCGCATCAATTTCCTGAATTTCTCCCACCTTAAGGAGGAAACGAATCCTTTACCTTCATATTTTTAGGATATGTTGATCTGCAAATGTCCCACTTGTCAGAGAAAAGGAGAAAAAGCTTCTAGACTCAGTTCCCATTTACATTCACAGAATCTGCTTCCAGCACTAAAAATCTGAAAGTTTGAAAGTTTTTTGAACTGAAAGGCTAATCATAAGAGGATTTCACGCCTAAGGAAAATCTCCCTGATATGGTCCATCAGTATGGGATCCAATCCCAAGGGTATCCAAGCTAACCACCTGAAAGGGAAGAGCCATCAGAATAGATCCTGAAGGAGTGAAATCAGTTTGGTGAAAGGATATCAGTGTACTGGTGCGTTCTCCAGTGGATCTGGGATCAGTAGACCACAGGGATTAAAGGAGAATTATGGAGAGAGTGAAATACACTCATACCCATAATTAGAGCTGACGTGCGACAAAGAAGCTGGTTGATCGAGAACCGAGTGATCGTTCAGCTCCCGATCTTCTCCCTGCAGAGTGCAGTTACTGATTGTCACTGCTCCCCACAGGGATTCCCTCCTCCCCTCTCCGTTCCTCCAACGCTGAAAGAACTGTCAATCAGGCAGTGGGGTGGATCTTGACAATATTGTCGGGATCCATCCCGGCTGCAGTGTGGCTCTGCGCTCTCAGCATATAGCAGGCAATAGCCCACTATATGCTCAGTTTTGGGTCACAGGAGGACATTAGTATATGTCCTAAAGAGAACTATGGCAAAAAAAAAAGAAGTTGGCCCATATTTCTCTTTTAAGGATGCCATTAGCACAAGAAGGGATGTAATGTTTTTAGAGGCATGTCCAAAGAGCTCTTAAGATTTGAAACAGATTTGGTTTGATCCCTCGCCAAGTTCACAGAATCTTTTGAGAAAAGAGTAACAGAATGCAAGTGAGGCGGGGAAGGACACAAACTCAAGATGCTACTCCACCTGGATAGCTTAAAGAATGGAGGGATCTGGGAAAGTGTCCTTAGAGAGACTAGAGGGCAGTCTTCCCCAACAAGGAAGATAGGTGTCATTTGGAATCCTTAGAGAGGGCTTAAAGTGACATTAAAGGATAATTTTTTCCCCCCTCCCCCCAATGTTAATGTCAGCACTAACCTTCAATTATGTCTCTTAATCCGATCTTTCCTGATGTTCTCATCTGTCCCTCCAGCGGTGCTGCAGCTCTCCGATCCAGCGCTGACTCCTCTCTGCTAGCAGGCACTTCTGATCCAGCGGTGTCTGCATACGGGTGCACGTGTCCATAGACTTACCTTGCGTCTCTGCTCGTCTCCCGGCCGAGAATCCGAACTGCGCATGCGCCCGCCCCAAGATGCTTTGCGGCCGCCGGAGCAGTTTTGTTTTCTTGGACGGGAGCACGCAGCCAAAACAAGGTAAGTGTTAAGCGCTGTTAAAACGTTTAAAAAAAAAAAAAAAAACATTTTGCCCATATCTACTGCTTGGTGGCAGTAGATATAGGCAAAAAAACGGGAGGGTTTAGAACCCCTTTAAAGAGAAAAACTATTTCTCTATCTTCTTGCTAAAGAGTTTCTTCTATTTTTGCTCTCTGGGAACCTCAACATTAGATTACCCAGAAATTGCGCAGAAAAAGAATTTCACCAATGAAGGGAGTAGCCGAGAAACATAGCTTAGATAATATTCACAATAATAGGCCTTAAAGTATAGTTCCACTTTCACAGTGAAATTTGAGAAAACCCTTCTATATGTTCCCATAGCATACGGAAAAAAAGAAGTTTTAGACATGTATTTCTTACCTTTTAGATTCCAAGTTACTCTGAGCAGTTTGAGAGTAAAACTAATAGTGTCAGACTAAGCTTCCTCTTATTAAACAATGCCACAAAGAGGTGTCTATGTCTGTGTCTGTTCTCTAGTTTACCACGGATAATGAAGTCTGCCAGCACAGAGCAGACAGGGTTAGAGTGAACATTAGCCTCCCCTTCAGCCCACCTTCTTAACATTACATAGGGGAAAGCCAGGTGGGATTTTAAAGCAACTTAAACAAGGCAATTTTACATTTATTTATTACTATATCAGGGGTAGCCAATCGTCGGCCCTTCAGCTGTGGTGGAACTACAAATCCCATGAGGCATTGCAAGGTTCTCACAGCCACGACCCCCGGCGAGAGATGCATCATGGGATTTGTAGTTTCACCACAGATGGAGGGCCAGAGTTTGGCTACCCCTTTACTATGTGAATAGCAACCCAACATGAACCACCACAGTACATGGGGAGCGACTAAATTATTCTCTCTTCAACAAACCTTCACAACCACAGTGGAGCATCTGGATGGATAAAATACAAAAATGATGGTGCTTATGGACTGTGTGTGAACAGGAAACCCAAAAACTAAGGAAATGGGGGCTGGGTTAGTTTTTAAGCTGTTCAGTTTGTGTTTCCTGTAGGAGGACACAAGTATGGCTAAAAACTATACAAAACTGACTTAAAAAATTTAAAGCCTTGTGAAAATACAGTAAGACAATCAACAAAGCTATTTCGGACCTTTATGAATAAGCCCCTTGATGCATCAAAAGGTGTTAATTTCACATTTTCTGAAATTACTTTAGTTGGCTTAGAGAAACTGTCATTCCGAAAGATACTTACTTTAGTTCCTTCATAGCAATAAGCAGGGGGTCAGTTTCTCCTTCCAGCTCTACCATAACAGGTGCACACATTCTGTTTAAAAAAATAAAAAATAATGTTTTTTAAGCAAAACAGGTAAAGAAATGCAGACAATGGTAAAACATGCACAGATGGTAGAAAGAGGTTTTCAGCTGTGAGATGTAGATTGCAGAATGCTGCACCCAAGTACACATGTGAGGTAGGGGAGAATGGGTTGCTTCAGGTCACAGGGGCTAGGCATGAAGGTTAAGTGCACTTTTCGCTGCATTATCATAGCTGCTGAAAAAGGATTTCAGCTATAACCTCTATTATAGCTCTCCCCAATACACACAACAATAAAAACCAAAGTCCACATTTATCATGTTCCAAGCTGAGATTTACAAGCAGGACATGGGATAAGTAGTCAGATTCTAGACATCTTTTCTTTAGAAATGAAAAATAAAACACATCATTTCGTTCTCCCCGGTTATACCTGCGAGTTGTATAAGAGGACTGTAGACCCTATATACTTACGCTATTTGTAGCGCTCTGGTACCCAAAACACGTGCCCTCTCATATTTTGTCATATAATTGGTTGTGATCCGTTTCTGGTTTGCTTGTTGGCCTTCACCAGCTGGTAAGATTGCAACATGCTCCTGGTCTTCCTAGAAGAATAACCGAATGAAATAAGTCACATTTTCTGGTAAATTCTTTGCTTTCCGACCCATCCGTTAAGTACCACTAACAGTGCATTGTTTCTACAGTAGCAAGTAACAACATATGTCTAAGCCAGAAAAAGTTCATGTAGAAGAGTTGGTTTATTAAAGGAACACTCACTTTAGTGAGCATTTTATTAAAGAACTCCGTGCAAAATTTATATTAACCCTTGCAGTGGGGCTTACCCAGCACTGCAAAGGTTATGTGCTCATTTTGGTCTAGGGAGGAAATTAAAATTATACTCACCTGATCCTTTGAGCTGGCCAGCTGTGACAGCGCACCCTCCTGCCTGTCTCCTCCTACGCTGCAATGCTGTGATGACTCGGGGAGCTTTTATCACTGTAGAGGGGGAGCAAGGCTGGAAGAACCGGTCTAAGAGCAAGCCGGCTCCAAGGATCAGGTGAGTATAACTTTTTTATTTTCCTCCCTAGACGAAAATGGGCGCTTAACCCTTGCAGTGCATGGGGTAGGCCCTGCACTGATTAAATAAGATATACTCAACTGATCCTCGATCTAGCCTGGCCCCCACAGCCTCCTATCCCCGGGCTCTGCCGATCTAAGCCCTGCTGACATCATCATGTCTAATGCAGGTTCAATCACCTGCATTAGACATGAGGATGCAGAGGGACATACCACAGACAGAGCGGAGGGGGAGAGAGGTGAGTGCTGACCACCACAAGGCCGAGGATAAGGTGAGCATATATTCTTTATTACAACCCCGAGACGAAAATGGAGTTAACCCTAGCAGTGCAGGGGCAGCCTCACTGCAAGGGTTACGTTTGTTAAGTCCTGGATGCACTATATGCATAAATGCTGTATGCACTATATTTTCTGATCGCACTGGAACGCAGGCATTGATGTGCCATGCGTTCCAGTGTAGGCAATCGCAGTGCGCCCAGGGGCGTGGCTGAGGTGGCATTGACTTTAATGCCCCCCTCCCGCCCCAGAACGCAGTGAGCCGGCTGGGATACAATCCAGGATGATCCGGCACCGAATTGTGCCGGGACTCACTGGGGCTGGTGTGAATTAGCCCTTGGTGTTTCATATAAAACATTGCAACTGCCATCATTTTATTCTACAGGGCCTCTGCTTTCCGAAATTTTAGCAAAAAGGAAGGTGGCAGTAAAAGGGTTAAAGCATTTTAGACTTCTAACCTCTTCAGCATTGTCCAAGTCATCAAGTCCTTCATCTTCTTCAACATCATCAAAATCGTCACCATCAAAACTGGAAGACAGAAACAGAATAACACATGTATGTGTACATTTGGTAGCCTTGAGGAGCATAAACAACATGGAAAAGAGTCTGGACTTAACGCACCAGGCTGTCATGGAGGGGGGTCAGGCTGAGGAGGGGGGGTTGGAGCAGCGGGATCC
>NW_017308346.1:87896-88841 GCF_000935625.1 Nanorana parkeri | reverse complement strand
AATGGTGGTAGCAACATTAGCGATAAACTGTTTAAAATTAACTCCGTTACAAAAACTAGAGGCCATCACCTAAAATTGATGGAAAAAAAATTCCAGCACAAGGGGCGAAGGGGGTTCTTCACAGTAAGATCAGTTAGGGTCTGGAACTCACTGCCACAGGCGGTGATTTCAGCAAATAATGTGGAATTGTTCAAGAAACTTTTGGACGATTTCTTAAGGGACCGTAATATACAGGGGTACGGGTACTCCTAGAATGAGATCCTAATAGGTTGGACTTGATGGACTAATGTCTTTATTCAACCTCAAATACTATGTAACTATGTAACATCCTCTGTCCATTTTGCAGTGTTTAAGTTGCAAACAAAACCACACGAGGGGCTTATATGATAAAATGGTTAATGCCGTGCTGGGCAAGTTATCAATAGCAACCGGATTTTAGCTTCCAAAAGTTTATGGCACTCAGAAGAACTTTAGATTCAAAAAGCAGCATACATTTCTACAGCCATTCTTTTAATATATGCAACCATATTTGTAGCAAAATGTACCTGCTGAGATCTGCCTAATGCTGGCCGCACGCTCCAACTTTCAGGCCTTGTTCACACCAAATGCAGAGCAGATCTGCAGTGGGTTGTGCCGCGTTTTTGATGCATTTCGGGACATTTTTGGTTAAGAAAAAAAATGTTTTTTTTAAAGTTTGAAATGGGATTTCAGTGCGTTCCAGGCATTTGCATGCGTTTATGTGTTTGCATGCGTTCCAGAGCAGGCAAAATAGGGCCTGCTGCAGTTTTTTTTACCTGCTCTGGAACTGAGCGCTGCCATGTGAACTGGAGCTAAAAATACCATTGAAATACACTGGACGCAGTTTTGCTCCGGTCTGTAACTGCTCTGCACCTGCTCCGCGCTTGGTGTGAACAAGACCTCGGGCAATTTCAACCAGTCAAAATC
>NW_017308346.1:70554-86934 GCF_000935625.1 Nanorana parkeri | reverse complement strand
GAGGTTTACTAAAAATAGATTTAAAAATAAAGCCGAATCAAGCAAGAACTAACAAACATTGATCACTGCAAACCCAACTGCCGATCATATCCTTGCTTGATACACAACACCATCTAGTGGCTGAAGTTGATATTTGCACCGCTAAAGAAGCAAGGGATGCCAGGTTTCATCTATTTTACTGGAGCAGTTGAACATAGTAACCAATCAGCTTCTATCGTCAGCTTGTTTAGTGAGCTTTGAAAATGAAAGCTACAAATCGATTGGTTGCCATGCACAGCTGCTCCAGTCTTAAATTCTCTTCTAAGCGTTTTCACACAGAGAGGTTTGTCATTTCTATAAAACTGCAGTAGAACTCATCTTTTACACGTTTTCACATCTTCCAAAGGCTTTTCCTTCCATAGATATAACTGTAATAATGTCGGGTGATGTCACTCACACATTGCAACTCTGATTCCCGGCACCCTGGCGGTGCCAAGAGCACCTTACCTTGTTTACGTCACAGCTTTCTCCGGCAAGGAACTCTGCTCTCTCTTTCCTTCCTGAACCCATTGCTAGTCACATAGGGCAAGGAAACTCCTCTAGTGTTGGCCAACTGCCATAGGGATCAGTTGTGATGAAGATAATTACATCAAAGCATCCTGGAAACTTGTAAGGCAAAGTGAGGCTTGGCACACTTTTGTCTGCACATGCACACGAATTTCTGATGCCACGCAGTGAGGGTGGCAGTAGGGTTATGGGAGGAAAACACTAGACATCATGAAAGATTGCGCCAGCTTCAGCAGTAGTGGGAGATAAAGAGGACTTACAGGGTTTAATTCCACTTTATGGGCGTTTAGATATAAAACAGTACTTCCAGGGGTTCTTCAAGGACTAATGCGTGTCATATTAAAGGCTATATATTTTACAGCTCATATAGAACACTTTGTGCATGACTGGCATGAAACATCACCAAAGCAATCAGTCCCCACTGTTGCAATTTTTCTCTCCCCACATAAAGCGTAATTCCCCTTTCAGTGGCTTTAGTACCCTCCGTGATCAACCTTCACAAGTCAATCACCTAACTGTCCCTGTTCCACCAAGTCTTTGCTGTGCAGCCTGCATAGTACCACACAGCCACTTCTTTAAAAATAACACTATCAAATGTCATGTATAACATTTACTGTGCTACATGTTTTCTCTTCAAACCCCACAGTTTCACAATTTGTGGGCAGTTTGTTTATACCAAGTGTCAGAATTCATTAAAAACGAAAACCAGCAAGACAATTCATCTGATACATTGGGACTCACTAATACCAACACATGGAAGCTTATAAAAAAATTTTCTCACATTATTCACAGAACATACACCCAGGATTCACATTTTTCCATTTGAATCCAATTAGATAAATATATTGCAAAAGAACAACTTGTGTGTTCATAGACAGCTTTACAATCTCATGCCTTGTGCAGCACCTCTCTCTGTTACATCCTCCTCCTCTTTAGGGCCTGTGTGGATGGGCTTTGAGCTTGTGTTGGTAATATCAGATTGACATCAGTTTAATTTGCTTCTGAGATCATTCAGAATCCACTGACAGGTTCATCTGACCTGCATTTGACTTGCTTAAAGCAGGTTTAACATTCCCATAGGCTTGTATGGGAATGCAATACCACCTGTCAGCACAGGCCCCTTATTGTTACCCTGAATGTACACACACAAGCACACACTCACAGAACACTGGCCCCCTATTCAGAGCAGACAGACGATAAAGTCACAGAACACAGCCAGAGTGTGTACTTTCTGTCCCAGATCTGTAACTGATGGAAAAAGTGGAGGCATTAGGGGTCTAATAAAGAGAACCTGTCACCACAGTGAAAAATAAATAAGTTAGAATAGGACACCCTTTTGTTAGTTTTCATACCACAATACCACTCCTTCATTCCTATGTCTTACATACCCGTTTGTGCATTGTGTACGCCACTGTAGTTTTTTCTACCCACCAACTCTCCTAAACCTTGGGGCATTGTCATACCCAGTGTCAACTGGTTAAAATATTCACCATTGGGTCCTGCTTCTCTGTCCCTCCGTATGGAGTATGAACTTTCTTCCCCACATCCAAATCCTGCCGCCTTCACCTTCGTAACATCTCAAAAATATGCCCCTTCCTCACCAATGAAACCACAAAACTACTCATACACTCCCTTGTTATCTCTCGTCTTGACTATTGCAACTCCCTCCTCATTGGCCTTCCATTACACAGGCTATCCCCCCTTCAGTCTATCATGAATGCAGCCGCCAGACTCATTCACCTTACCAACCGCTCAGTGTCTGCATCCCCCCTCTGTCAATCCCTGCACTGGCTTCCACTCGCCCAAAGGATAAAATTCAAAATATTAACAATCAGTTACAAAGCCATTAACAACTCCGCCCCCGGCTATATCTCCAACCTTGTCTCAAAGTATCACCCTAACCCTCGGCTCATCCCAACACCTCCTGCTTTCCAGCTCCCTTGTCAACTCCTCCCATGCTCGCCTCCAGGACTTCTCTAGAGTCTCTCCCATCCTCTGGAATTCTTTACCCCAACCCGTCCGTCCGTCACCCACCTTGACTGCCTTTAGGCGATCCCTAAAGACTCAGATAGGGGAAGCCTATCCCCGCTCAACCATCACGTTCTCAAACAATTCATCCCCACACAGCTCCCTCCTCATGTATCACTTCCCCCTCCCTTTTAGATCGTAAGCCCTCAGGGGCAGGGCACCCCTTACCATCTTGTCTTGAATTGTATTGTAATGTCTTCCCTATATTGTAAAGTGCTGCGCAAACTGTTGGCGCTATATAAATCCTGAATAATAATAATAATAATAATAATAATGCTCCACTTGGTTATTACATGTGAACACATATAGCATACTCCCTGAGTGCCACACTGGCACATTTCTCCAGCCTAACTGCCAGGTTTCCAAGAACAGCCACAACAGTGCAGGTGAAGAAGGGAGGCTAAGCCATCGCAAACAGGGTATAACATTTGGCCATATGAGAGCCTTAAGGTTACAGCCTTCAGTAAAAGAAGGTGCAGAATCACATGAAACACTCCAGATAACCTCAGCATGCCTAAAACTCAAGGACAGGCCACAGCCACTTTGTTACTGGGGCCCGACTTTCCACATAATTTCCTACGATGTCCATTCAAAGTCCCTCACTGGCCTCTAAGGCAGAGACATTCTTCTATCCTGATATGGTGTAGCAGGCATGACAGGACAGAATGTGTAACAAACCTCAGTGTGTGATCCCCTGACCAACCACAAGCCTCAGTGTGTGATCCCCTGACCAATCACAAGCCTCAGTGTGTGATCCCCTGACCAATCACAAGCCTCAGTGTGTGATCCCCTGACCAATCACAAGCCTCAGTGTGTGATCCCCTGACCAATCACAAGCCTCAGTGTGTGATCCCCTGACCAATCACAAGCCTCAGTGTGTGATCCCCTGACCAATCACAAGCCTCAGTGTGTGATCCCCTGACCAATCACAAGCCTCAGTGTGTGATCCCCTGACCAATCACAAGCCTCAGTGTGTGATCCCCTGACCAATCACAAGCCTCAGTGTGTGATCCCCTGACCAATCACAAGCCTCAGTGTGTGATCCCCTGACCAATCACAAGCCTCAGTGTGTGATCCCCTGACCAATCACAAGCCTCAGTGTGTGATCCCCTGACCAATCACAAGCCTCAGTGTGTGATCCCCTGACCAATCACAAGCCTCAGTGTGTGATCCCCTGACCAATCACAAGCCTCAGTGTGTGATCCCCTGACCAATCACAAGCCTCAGTGTGTGATCCCCTGACCAATCACAAGCCTCAGTGTGTGATCCCCTGACCAATCACAAGCCTCAGTGTGTGATCCCCTGACCAATCACAAGCCTCAGTGTGTGATCCCCTGACCAATCACAAGCCTCAGTGTGTGATCCCCTGACCAATCACAAGCCTCAGTGTGTGATCCCCTGACCAATCACAAGCCTCAGTGTGTGATCCCCTGACCAATCACAAGCCTCAGTGTGTGATCCCCTGACCAATCACAAGCCTCAGTGTGTGATCCCCTGACCAATCACAAGCCTCAGTGTGTGATCCCCTGACCAATCACAAGCCTCAGTGTGTGATCCCCTGACCAATCACAAGCCTCAGTGTGTGATCCCCTGACCAATCACAAGCCTCAGTGTGTGATCCCCTGACCAATCACAAGCCTCAGTGTGTGATCCCCTGACCAATCACAAGCCTCAGTGTGTGATCCCCTGACCAATCACAAGCCTCAGTGTGTGATCCCCTGACCAATCACAAGCCTCAGTGTGTGATCCCCTGACCAATCACAAGCCTCAGTGTGTGATCCCCTGACCAATCACAAGCCTCAGTGTGTGATCCCCTGACCAATCACAAGCCTCAGTGTGTGATCCCCTGACCAATCACAAGCCTCAGTGTGTGATCCCCTGACCAATCACAAGCCTCAGTGTGTGATCCCCTGACCAATCAAAAGTAAAGACTAGTTCATATGCGTGTCCTGTATTCCCATGATATAGGCAATGTATGGACTTTATGTATTCTCACTGAATATTGATTGTAATACCTTTACTTTTTTTAATTACTTTTAATTTGGATGAAATTTGTAACAATTAAAACTTTTGTCAAGTTTTTATTGCTGTCTGTGTCCCCACTGGCAATGTTTCCCTCTACTGGTCTTGATGATGGTCTCCTGTACAGAAAGTGGTGAGAAACCCAAAATATTTCAGTTCTCACAGAAACAGGAGGTGAGGGGACATTTACTAATGAGGACTAAGAGGGGGGCATCCCCTCACATCCTCCTCTTTCTCCACTTTCTGCTCTGTCTCTGGGACTGAAGGGAAATCTCCCCAACAAGACACCATCAGCAAATAATCCTTTTTACTATTACTTATCCTGCCCAAACTGAAAACATTTGGGTTACATTACACTTACAGTGACACTAAACGTAGGAGTTATAGCTTAAAAATACATTCAAGTGACTTAACAATTGGTGTATTATTGGTGTATCACTCAGCTGTAGATCATCAAATCCTCTCTGAATTGGTGCTGACACTGTCCTTCCTTCTGGAGGGTGGCTACTTTTGTTCCCCATGGTCCCTGTGTGTGTTGTAAAGTAGCCAGGGATTCAAGCTCAGTCCTGGATGGACTACAATCTCAGCTGTAGTTCTCTAGTTTGTTTTGAGATTGTAGCCCATCACAGGAGTGAACTTGGAGCAGTGTCTACTTTACAACACACACGGGGACCATTGGGAACAAAAGAAGCCACCATTTTTAAGATTTAACTCCTGAGTTCAGCGTCACTTTAACATCTCTCCAACCAGAAATGGAATGAACCGTCACATGGGGGGACGCTTCATTATATGTACAACAAAGCAGAGCACCCGGCTCCTCTCACACATCGCACTAGACAATGAGACGGTAAATGACATACTCACTTGTCCTCGTTATCAGACATGCCGCCTCTGTTCACTCCGATTCTCTCCCTCTCGGATCTCACACAACTTGTGAACCGGAAAGACCATGCACACTAAGGCCGGAAAAGGAATTGCGTAACATCCACCTGGAGCCGGAAACGGAAATACAGCGAAAACCACCGCTTACTCTGCGTCCCGCCCACCTACAACCTCTGATCCCGCCTTCGTCTTGTTTCTATGGGAACAGAAAACATCTGTCTGAGCGGGTCTAATAGCGAGCGCTTACTGCGTATAATTGGGTGTAATACAGGTACGAGCGGACGAGGTCACATTCAGCCCGATATGTAATATTTGTACACATTCCAATTGTCGCTCAATACCATTAGTGACTTTATAGCACTAGAAATACTTAGAAAATGATGAAGTTGGTGTCCTTGTAGCTTTATAGGCATGACTGGAATAGTCAGAGAGGTCATACAATTTCGGGGTCCCATAGCATCAGCTTAATGGGGCCTTCAACACTTTCCCTAAAGTACCTTTTACATTGCAGTCCCTTTTAAAGCTGAATTTCATTGACATTTAGTGTGTTGTGTGTGCGTTGTATGCTAAAGGGGCACTAAATTCCATGAAAGGGAAGCATAGTTTTTCTAAGACCATAGCAGGCCTGGTTATTGGTAAGAGACCACTGTGGTCCTCTCTAAAATCAACGGAGGAGTGCCCTCTTCATTGGTAATGATTTGAAATGTCCCCCCAGACATTATATTGGAGAAGGTCCCCTTTTCTCCATCCAAGTTCCCATTCTTTGACCACTTGATTGGCCGGGCTCCGGTGACGCAACTACCGCATATGCACACAGGAGTTACTTTGCCTCGCATCCCAAGCGTGTGTACTGAGCTGTGCATGTGTACTCAGTGTACAGGAGCAAAAATTGCAGAAAGGCAGCAAAAAGATTTTATGACTGAAGAGACCTAAAGTAGCATTAAACTGGTCTTTTTTTTTGTGGCATCTATCTACTGCTAGTATGCAGTACATGTATGTCCCAACATGTAAAACAAATACCAACTAACTTACCTGTGTCAGCGCCTCTTGCTCCCGGCTGAAGAAGTCCTGGCTCCTTAGTGGTGCGAAGGAGGAAGTGTGGGTGGGCGCTTGCGCAGTCCAGATTGAATGGGGGAAGCCAGGAGCGCGTGCTGGACAGACACCGTGTGACATGAGGAGTCTGTGCTGGATCAGAGACTGGCACCAGCGCTGGAGGGAGTGTGGAAAAGGAGTGGAAGGAAGAAGCTGTTCAGATCAAGAGGCATCACGTAAGGTAAGTCCTTAAAGCAACATTGGGGGAATAACTGCCTTTAATGTCACTTTAAGCTGGGTATACACAGTTCTATCTTTTTTCCTTCAACCTGCGGGCTGAAAGAAGAAAGTAGAACAGATATCTTAATCAATGCTTACAATCGTTGATCGAGGAATCTCCCTTTGTTTCTACTGTATTCTGTCAGAATACCCTAACACAGTTTGCTGCTGATTGGCTGCTATCTCTGTTCGGCTGAGAATTTTCTGACCTTTTCCATCAATCAGCTGATCGAGGGATGCTGGGCAGATGGGTGCTGACAGCGGCACCACTGTACGAATTGTGGCCCGGCTGCATGTATAGCCTACTTTACACAGTCTCTTCTGTCATAAAAAGCCTGCTGATCATCATTTATTGTTTATGTTACGCTTTAAAAACCAAATATGTTGCCACGCATGTTCATGTGTTGTAAAAAAGTTTCAATTTTCTAACGTATATTTATTACAGGTATTTATATAGCGCGACAATGTACACAGCACTTTACATGCTGCACATTGACATCAGTCCCTCAAGGAGCTTACAATCTAGGGTCCCCATCTCACATGCATACATACAGGACCAATTTAGACAAGAGCCAATTAACCTATCAGCATGTCTTTGGCATGTGGGAGGAAACCCACACACATGGAGAACATGCAAACTCCTTACATATAGTGTCCTGACTGGCATATGAACTGGGGACCCCAGTACTGCAAGGCAGAAGTGCTAACCACTACGCCACTGTGCTACTATTTTATTCAAGTCATAGCTGGGGATTTTATCAGCAATGTGTATTATCCACAGGCACTTCCTTTCCTAATGGCATTGTCACCCTTTTACTGTGCTCCAGAGTTGACCTAAAGGCAGCCATGCCAGCAGAATGTACCTTGGTGTGTTCTACTAAAGTCATCACAGTAGCTTTGAAGGCCACAGATGTCCACAGAAACTTCATACAAAGAGTATACAAGGTGAACATAGTGCAGGGAGTGAAACTGTTAGCAAGGCTAGGGGAAAATGTCAGTCCTGTTTTACTCAAAACTGAGTGTTCTTGTGTGTAAGACATTCGTTTGGCTTTAATGTCATTATAGTGAATACATAACTGCATTAGCTAGTGTTTTGTTTTTTTAATTCTGGCCACCCACACCACCCCCCTCCCCAAGGCCCTGAACTCTTGTCACATGGAGTGAATGAAGAAGAGTTTGCCAAACCCTGTGTAAGTTAAACCTTACCCAGAAATGTTGTAGGGGTTTAGTACTGAATGAGTGTGTGAGGTAGGGTCAGAAATGTTATGGTGGTCCCTCTTCCATAGAGGACTCCACTGACAATCTTTTCTTTCTTGTATTGATCATTCTACTTCAAGGGGATACGAGGAGAAGATGGCGACTCACTGCAGAGCCATCTGGCTGAACCTCTACCTGCTGCTCCTCCCTCCCCCTGCCCCACCCCCTTCCCATAATACCCCTGCTACCCCTTTCTAGTCTCCTACTTTTCGTTTTTGTCTCACCAGGATGTCCCACAGTTGTCTTGGACATCCTCAAATGAACACAATATTTCGCTATTTGCATTGCCCTATCTAGCAATTGTTAATAAACTGGGGAGGGGAGGAGATGGAGAAATAAAAGTGAAAGGAGCTTCTCCCTTCTCCCATCCCTCCCCGAATAGAGATTTGAGACGGATCCCGAGCCCTAGATACCGACACATCATACCAACAGGGTATCCTCCTGTAGCACTATAGACCTACGGTGACCCTGCACTGCTTGGGAGCCTTGTTACAATACACTGACCCCACCGCATGTCGGTGGGCCTCAGTGACTCTCGAATACTCATGATGCTACTTGGGCCCTTTGGTTATTGTTACTGTTTATGTTTTTGTTAGTGTCTGAATAGCTGCTTGCAAAAGCAACAATACTGTATATGGCCCTTTATTCGTCCTACGCAGGTGCTGCATTCCACGTCTGGGGTCGAGACATGATGGGCCATACTATTGCTATCTGCCTTACAATGTTAGATGCTTGTCTTTTATTCATTATATGATTGACCAGCACCTGTAACTCAGCTGATCTTCTATTGTATCGCCTGTTGTTATAATTGAAAATTGAAATAAAACTTTATTGGAAACAAAAATAAAAGAAATGTTATGGTGTCTGCTGCTAAACTGTTACTTTGCCTAGTACTAGCAGTATATTAGTATGGACAAAGTACAGAGTACACAAGATCCAACATGTTGCTTGAGAATTAAACAACTGATATATATTTACTTTCTTCTGATTTTTGCAGCATCGCTATGTCAAGGCAGGATGGAAATGTCCAGGTGCCGCTGGGTACCGGATTCTGGAACAGTGCAAAACCAGCTCAGTACAGCAAAGAAACCCAGAACCTGCTGAAAGGTGATGTTACGTATGTAGAAAATGATTGTCAGTATCATTGTGGCTGGAAGTAAACCTCATTCTCACAGTAGTACCACTTACATTCTCTTTAACGTGAGCATTGGGAAGCACACGAGGTAACTGTAAAGGATTGTTAAACTCCATGGAAGTGTGTGATCATCAGCATTATTTTTCACTACATGTGTTACCTGGCTTTTTTTTAACCTCGTTCTTCTTGGCGATAAAAGGTGTTGATTGCGTTACTTGAAACTAGCAAAAGTGTGCCAGTTCCAGAACTGGCAATACTAAAGAAGTGCTGTAGTGTGCAGTAGGCACAGGAGAGAAGTGCAAAGGGTATGACAGCAAGCAGTATGTGTAGGAGAGAAGTATGGAGGGTATGACTAGTGCAGAGGGCATGAAAGCAGCTAGTATGTAAAGGGAAGAGGTAAGGAGGCTATAACAGAGGGTAGTATGTGCAGGGTAGAAGTGAAGGCAGTATGCGCATAAAAAGAACATGGAGGGTATAACAGCTGGCAGTATGTTCTGGGGAGGAATGCATAGCATATGAGAGAGGGCAGTTTGTTTAGTGAGTGCAAAGCGCTTGTGAGCAGACAGTATGTGCAGGTATAAAAGTGCATAAGGTAGGAAAGTGGCCTGTATGTACAGGTGAGGAATGTGGTGGGCATGAGAGTGGGCAGTATGTGATTGGGAGACAGGCTGTATGTGCAGAGAACTGCAGGATGGTGGAGGTATGTGCAGGTAAGAAGTGTAAAGGGTATCATGGTGGGCAGTAAGTGCAGGAAAGAAGTACAAAGGGTATAAAAGCAGACAGTATGTGCAGGGGAGGAGTGCAGTGTATGATAGTTGGCAGTATTTGCAGGGATGGAGTGCAGGGAGTATGACGGCTAGCAGTATATGTATGTGAGGATTGCAGAGGGTATTACAGTGGGCAGTATGTGCAGGGAAAGAGTGCAGCAGGTGTGATGGCAAGGGTAGGACAGCAGAGAATATGTGCAGTAGAGAAGTGTGAAGGGTATGATGGCTTGAGTATGTTAGCAGGCAGTATGTTCAGGGGAGGAGTGTGGCGGTTATGGTGGCTGACAGTATGTGCATAAGAGTTCTGCAGAGGTATTACAACAGGCAAATGTGCAGGAGAGAGGTTCAGATGGAATTATGGTGTGCAGTATTTGCAGGGGGTATGATGGTGGGCAGTTCGTGCAAGAGATGAGTATGGGGGGGGATGATGATGGAAGGTATGTGAGGAGAGGAGTGTATGAAAGTGGGGAGCATGTGGAAAGGAGGAGTGCTGAAGGTATGAAAGTGAGGTGTCAACCCGCAGATGCTGCAGTGCCGTCCGTCCGTTTTTTTACTACGGGCGGACGGCAAGAGGTTAAAACACAATCAAAAGTATTTAAAAAAAAAAATATTTGGGTAGTTAAATATTACAACTATGGGCACAGAAACATTTTATTTAACTATACTCCTAAATAACCAAAAAGGATATAAATGCACTTTGTATGCACCAAATGCCTTTGCAAACCCAGTTATTCAGGTGTAAACGTAGCAGTGGCATCATCACTGTGCTGTACATTTCCTGTGGAGAGAGGCGAGCTGTGGGAGGGGCCCCGGCAGGCCCACCCAATACAGGCTCCTTGCAGAAGATGACAAGAGGGGTGGATACAAGACCAGTCACCTTGCACAGGGAGAAAGAGCAGCAGTGAGTTGTTGTTATTACAGGAAGCTACTGAAGCATGCTTGATTACTGCACAGATCTGGAAGAAAAACATAAAGCAAATGAGATTCAAGTAAGAATACACATGCCTCTTGTCTGTAGACATTTGTTTATGCTGAAGTTCAGCTTTAAAAATAAATAGTTCATATTTGCATATCCAGCCAGCAGATGGCGCTCTAAGATCCTTTACACCAGGGGCGCCCACTATTTTTCGTCTGGAGATCTACTTTTCAAATGACGAGCTCATTGAGATCTACCAACAAAAAAACACCTGCATTCAGGGGCGGGAGGGGGCGTGGCGGTGCATTGAAGTCAATGGCACCGCAGCCAGGCTCCGCAGGCAGGCCCCTCGCCCACAGTGCGATCGCCTGCATTAGTGCCTGTGTTCCAGTCCAGTGCGATCCGCAAAAATGCTGCGAGCACTATTTTTGCAGATCGCACTGGACCGGAATGCAGGGACTAATGTGCCTGCGTTCCGAGTGCGGGCGATCGCACTGTGGGCGATGCCATTGACTTCAATACAGCTCCACACCCCCTCCCGCACCTGAACGCAGGGAGTCGGCCGGCTTACATTCCAGTGCGCCCTACATGTCCCGGCGTCCTGTCCTCCCGTGGTGCTCGTGTGGCCGACGTTGCACATGGGGTGTCCTGCACCTTTCCATCTGCAGCGTCTGACACATTCAGCCGGCAGCCGCACGAGCACCACGGGAGCATAGCCGTAGCCAGCTCCTTTTGCGCCTTATTTTATTTTCATTATTTTTTTTTTAATTTTCGCAATTTTTTTTTTTTTAACTCTTGGGGGGGCTTCGGGGAAATATTAGGGGTCTAAAAAGCCCCCTGATATTTCCCTTTTAAAATAGAAAAAGAAATTGAGGACACATAGCCCTCAATCTTTTTTTCTGCAGCCTCTATTCTAAATGAATGTAAAGCACAGAGGCTTCCCATTCATTCAGAAAATATTTACTATCAAGCAGTTTCTGAATGGGGAGGAGCCTCTGTACAGAGTGCTTCTCCCCATTCAGAAACTCATGAATGAACGGGACGTGATGTAAATCACATCCTGTTCATTCATTTATAACTGGGGACACATAGTACTATGTGTCCCCAGTTATTTACAAACACCGGAGTGATCAGCCGATCGCTCCAGTGTTTGTCCTGCACAGAGGATTGGTACATACTAGTGACATGTACCGATCCTCTGCCGCTCGGCCACGCACAAATGGGCTCAGCTTCTCCTCTGCATCCCCCTGCTCTCCCGGGCAGAGGCAGCGGGGGATCCGACGAGAAGTGAAAGAGCACTTCAGCCGCGGGTGGGTGTCGGAGCCGCTGTGACAGAACGGACGAGCAGTGAGGGGAGAGAGAGGCGCCGGCTGTCAGATCCTGGCCGAGCGTCTCTCTCTCTCCTCACCGCTCTGCATTAGTTCTGTGACAGCGGCTCCGCCCTCCCCCGCCGCCAATTCCTTCACTTCTTCTCGGATCCCCGCTAGGGAGAGCAGCGGGGATCCAGAGAAGCGGCGGGAGGAGAGGACATGGCTATCTACCAGTGATCGCTAAGCGATCACTGGTAGATCGCGATCGACCTTGTGGGCACCCCTGCTTTACACGTTGATTTGTTTTCTCTGTTGAAAAAAGCCTGTTTACAGAGCTCAGTAGCTAAACATCAAATTCACACTCAGTACTTGTATGTGCAAAGCCTCTCGGTAGCATTTGAGATGCTGAGCTTGTGTGGCCATTATATGATATCAGGGACTGCACATTAGCTCTCTATACCTACTAAGTAAACTGCCATTTCTAATGAATCTGTAACATTGCCATCTGTATTTTATAAGCAAATACATGTTTCTGCGGGTCAGTGGTTTTCGGCGCTGGAATCTCTCTTTCATATGTTAGTATGGAGCAGAAACTATGGTACGTGTTGAGTCTGCTGATTGGAAACTTTCAGGAAATGACTGGTCCTGATTTTTAACTACCTTCCTATTCTGGAAAATACTAAACAAAAGGAAATGTTGTATACATTTAGGTGATGACTAGTGATGTGTGGGGGCTTGGTGCAAAGTTTGACCAAGCCACTGCAAAACCTTCACTGACAACCCCCCCCCAAAGCCCAGTTATGGCAGGGGCATTCCCTGCCCATTGTGATATGTAGGTGGGGGAGAAGGGTGGGGGAATGCCCCGGCTGCAACTGATTGGGGGAAGGGCTGTAGTTGACAGTTTTGTGTGGGCTTGCAAGCCCCTTCACATTACTATTGGTGACAGACAAATTTGCTACAAAGTCTCTGCTTCTTCATTAGCTGTACTGCATGAAGTTTGCACTTTATTGTATCTTCTCACAATGCACCTCTATAGTTCTGCTGACTTTTTTTGTTTATTTTTTTTTGCAGTGATGATGCAGGAGTCCAGGCTGACAAACTTCCAGCAGCGTCAGATAAAAGAGCGTTTACAGAGTAAGAGTTCTTTAAATTTGCACTGCATTTCTAGTTAGGATTATATTTATACAGACGTGAATGTGACATTCACCAAACATTATCTGCATTTGTATCTTCCTCGTGTTTGTGTTTTAAATGACAGCTGCATTATTCACCTGCAGTGAATGCTCGGTGAGTGTCACATTCACTGCTTTAGAAATACACACGGTAAATTGACATTGCATGGATTACTCTCTCAGCAACAACAAAGTCTAAGCACCAGTTCAGACTGTTGCAGTGCAGTACTGAACCCATGTGACTGGCAGAATTTTGTGTGTTAATGTGCCTTGTGATAAAGTCAATGCCCCAGAAGTTCTACCTGCAAAAGAAGAGAGCAAATACCTCTCCTGCTGGCCGCACTGTCAAATGAAATCGATACTTCCGGGAATGTCAGTCTCCTTGGTTGTTAGGCTCCATTCACACATTAGCGGTTTTCTGCGGAAACGCTAAACATACAAAAACTATGCATTCCAATGTACATTGTTCAGACCATAGCGGCGTCCATGCGGTACGAAAGCGCTAGTCCTGCAAAATAGTCCAAGCGCCATTTTTTTGGACTGATTCTGCGCGTATGTAAAAAGTTGCACGTTTTCGTGCCGCGTGATTTTCCACGCGCAAATGCAAACGTCATATGTGAATGGAGCCTTAGACACATCAAAGAAAAAAAATGCTACACTTCTGTGGCAAATGATGTGTGTGGCCACATCGTGCCGAACAGTGGGTGTACCTGAAGAGGCATTGTGAGCCTGTTTGTGTGCACACATAAACTACCTCAGTAGTATGTAATGTAAAGAGTTCATAGGTCAGGAGTAAAAATTTACATTTATATGTGCATGTATATTTATAGTGGATGGTTCAGGAGTATACATCATACAGAGAGTCAGTCAGTAACAAAAACCTTACCAGATCTCAAATGCAGAGCAGGACCTGGCACCTAGTGGGAAGAAGTCCTTCAAGGCTTCCCCTCAGCTTTGTGCCATGTGATATGTACCCCTCGGCTGTAGGGAGCACTAATGTCTCCTACAGCGTGTACCCACTCTCCAACTACTTATTTAACATGTCCACAGTCTCTGACCATCTCCTGTATTGGGTCCTCAGGCTTTGACGTTCTCCTGTTCAGATCCTCAGTCTGTGCAATGAGAGGGTCTGTCTGGTCCTAGTTCGTTGTGTATCCAATCAGGCAGGTCCTTGGAGTACCTGGTAGTTGGTAGAGCTAAGGGAGCTTGTACAGTCAGGCTGTAACGTGTATAGTTAACTGAAGGAGTACAGATTATAGGTCATGGAGAAGATTAAGAGTTAAGGGCCCATTTTAGAGGTTAGGTGAAGTGTTAAGGTTTAAGGTGGGGGAGCATTAAGAGTTAAGGTAAGGGGGACGCAGAGAGGAACCTTAGGATTTTTACTTAGAACAAATGTATCAGTATGTCTGTGATCCTACTATGTAATTATTTGCGCTTGCTATGTAACTATTGGCTAAAATTCCTTTTTAGCGCGCGCACACACACAACATAGGTTGAACCTGATGCACCTTGTCTTTATTCAACCTTACCTACTATGTAACTATTTGCTAAAATATGTAATTTTTGCAGCATCTTACTTTGTGACAGTTATTTTGTGATATGATCTGTGGTGCTTCCTGTTTCTTAGTAAGAAATACTTTATGTTTCAATAGCAAGCTAAACTCACTTTATATCTGCCAAATCATCTTCATATTTCATTTTTAATAGCTGGGGATACGCTGCCAGTACTATGTCATCCCAGCTCCAGCATTGCCCAACATAAACCTCGAGCCTCTGAATCTATGCCAAAGAAAAAAAACATTGCAAATGCCAGATCGGTCTTACGTCCTGCAGAGAAATGCCAAGCAGGGGATGCTTACAGCAGAGAGAAATTCCAACCCCGACCAACCCGTAAGTACCGATATACACAAAGTTTTCTATTATCTGGAGTATTTTATATCTGCTTTTTTTTGCAGATGTTACATAACATTTGACCAACTGGCTGAAATGTATCATCTTTCTGACCTGGAGAAAATGGTCCTCAGTACAAATCAGCACAGTGGAGGCAGATGCAGGCATCACACACAGCACAGTGGTCACAGATGCACGCATCACACACAGCACAGTGGTCACAGATGCACGCATCACACTCAGCACAGTGGTCACAGATGCACGCATCACACACAGCACAGTGGAGGCAGATGCACGCATCACACACAGCACAGTGGTCACAGATGCACGCATCACACTCAGCACAGTGGTCACAGATGCAGGCATCACACTCAGCACAGTGGTCACAGATGCAGGCATCACACTCAGCACAGTGGACACAGACACAGAAGCTTTCACTTATTCCACCTCATACCTGCTCAGTTTCGCTTACTGTCCTTAGGAGAATGGATGTCTCTTTCCTTTCTTCTATATTTTGCTTGAATCGGAAGGCTTTTCTACTATCCACAGCTACTGGTAGATTCAGGCCTGATAATGGAAATCCTGGATATATCTTTAATTAGCCAACCAGCACCCATTCTCCCAGTTAAGTATAGTGGTGCTTTCTCTGCCACGGACGGTCCTGCAATCGGCAGTGACAACCCATCTATGTCCCAGTTAACACAGGACTCTGCTTTCAGGTCAGGCCAGTACATCTGGGGACTCCATGCTGAGTTTTGAGATCAGAGCACTTTTTCCGGACCCCATCTCTGAAGACTCACTTTTCTGAGAGGCTAATGGAGCTCTTTGGCTATTTTGAGATAATAAAAGCAGCATTTACATTTTCTGCTGCCTTCTCCTTCAGCCAGATCCTTGATGACACATTATAAACACACAACTTTCTTCCCTTCTTGTTGTTTCTCCTCCTCTGGAAGCCTGCATTTAGGACATACAAGGTCCTTGCAGGAGTCCCTTCTTTCCCTAGAGGAGGATATCCCACCAGCTGTATTCCAGCCAACTGCTGTCCCAACAGAATGAAACGGTTTTCTTTCTAATCAGGTCTGTACTTTCCAATTTAAAATGATAGGTCTCCAAACTCTCCACCATTCCAACATTTGGCCCTTAG
>NW_017308346.1:65313-70410 GCF_000935625.1 Nanorana parkeri | reverse complement strand
TTAGGGCCAAATGTTGGAATGGTGGAGAGTTTGGAGACCTATCATTTTAAATTGGAAATTTTAAAGGTTAGAGGTCTCAACTGTCCTTTTTTTTTAATACCCTTTTGCTAATCATTTGCTGATTTGTATCCCTATACAAGCGGTTACACATGATGCTCATTCTGTTGCGCCTCCGATCCAACTATGCAATTGATAATTATTTTTGTTGGTATTATTGGACCTCTTTCAAACCTTTTTGGGACATCTTTTGGCCACCACTTCTTTTACGCAGATTCCTTGTTTGTTTGTTATTCCATAGGGACCTAAAAGAGGTTCTCCGGCTTCCGCAGTCATAGCAAGGGACTTTATTAATGCCCTCGGTTTCATTAAATCTTGACATTTTTCTCGTTGGGCTGGTTTGCCTGCGTTTTCTTTTGTTGTGCCCTCCTCTCAGTTTGCATTGCTATTAAACATTCCTAGGTTGCCTATTATCATCAAGCTGTGTTCCTCAATGGACGACAAATGAGAAAATAGGATTCTTTTACTCAACATAAAATCCTTTTCTTAGAAGCCATTGAGGGACACAGCTCCCTCCCCTCGTATATTGTTCTCCCTTCAGGCTACCTGCTACAACCGAGCAGGTATGTGGTAGGAAGGACTAGCCTTGGCTTTGTGCCTGGTGTCTATTTCTCATGTGGGCAGCAGTAAAACCATAGGTTACTTATCATGAAGCTGCGTGCCTCAATGGACATGGAAAGGAGTTTACAATGGGTATAAAAATCCTATTTATCAGCCCTTTGCTATAGTCCTTTTAGCTGAACTGAGGCACTTATCTGACCTTTAGGTGAGTAATTATTCATATGGATTTTTTAAAATTGCTTAGAGATAACTAGCAGGGAACAGAGGGTGTATATAACAATGTTGGTTGATCAACTTGCACTGCCGGGTAATATTATGGGTGGGTTAAGGCCTCTGTTAGATTTAGAGCTGCATAAAACATTTCCTGATACTCTAGGTTTAAAGCCCGGTTGAACTACAGGACAGGAGTTTGGACCACAGAACACCTCCCCTTTTCCATAACATGGGGGAGATGTTCTGTAGTCAACAGAGAGAACCAGAAGCAATACAAACTGATAATGTGCAGCAGAGGCAGAGCGCACAGGAAGTGATCAGATCTCTAGATTTCTGGCAGAGTTGACAGGAATATTTTTCACATTTTAAACAGTTACAACAGAACACTTTAAACAGTTTAACAGCCCAGAAGGGAGCAGGTAAGAGATGTTCCGTGTTGAAATGTCCATTGTTGTTAGGGTTTTCACACTATTTAAAGTAAGGAAACGCTCAAACATTATTTTTAGCATTTTCCCTACCTTTTTGCCACCTCCAACTGCAGCAAGAGGGGAATGGTTGAACATTTTCAAATTAGCATTAAGTTCAAAGTTATATTAGATTTGAAAACCATCTGAAGAAGAGAAGTGAAACCCTTTTAGTAAGCTTCGCCTGTTATTTTGTGTGATCTAGTTCTGGCCAGAAGGGAGCCAATTACTTTTTGAAATTGCTGGGACTCAGCTGTCAAAATGATAGTGGGGTTCTGGTCTGTTTCAGGGGTACTGACAGAGCTCCTATATAAACAATCCTACTGCTTTGTACAAAAGCTGCTGTGATTGCTCCTGTATAATTGTAACGAAAGCCAGCTGATTTATAAAGGAGCGCTGACCGATCGGGATTTTGCAGGATCTGCTTACCCTGCACCTTACTGCTGCAGTTCTCTATCCCTGATCACCTCTTCCCAAATACGCCGAGTTCCTGACTACTCTCCCCAAATATGCTCAGTTCTCAGTGACCTCTTCCCAATGTTGATTTGTTCCTGGCCAGTCCCATCTACCTGTTTCCGACTGCTCCTGTCCTGGCCATCTCCCCGTTAGATCACTCCTCTCTAACATAGTAGGAGCCTTTAGAGATTCCTGGTATGAATGGCTTTGGATTTAAATTATAATGAATGTGCTGCACTTCATCTAGAACAATACATAAACAAATCTCTATAATAAATATGTGCTTAAATAATACATGCAATCAAAAAAGTGTTCACAATGAATCTTCTTATAAATAATAGTCCTCTGGAAAGTTCAATCATATATTCCGTGTTCAAATATACACAAATGTGGAATCACACGTATATAGTGCTCAGAATTTGTCCCTAGTGCACCACACTCTTTATCCTTCCACCGTGAAAGTTCTTTGTACAAAGTCCATACGTCAACTCCAATTATCACCCAGGTGCTCCCCCTCTCAGTGGGCCGCTCACCTTATAAATAGACCTGAACAGGTCTAGAATCGCTTTAATGGGTCTCCAAACGATCTTATTCAAAGGCCATCTCTCCACAATCATTGCACAGAAAATGACGTCAGCGTGTCATCACGAACATATCCAATAAAATATAAAACCAGCCCATAGCGTAAAACCGCAAAATTAAAAAAACCTCCTTTATTTAAAAAACTACTCACATGAGGAAAGTAGACATAAAACTTCAAATAAAATGTATGCTCGACAACTCTCTCTGGGTGCAAATACGGGTCAAACAGGAGCTGTGCTGCCGACCATGCAATCTCCAATCCACGTCTGCGAGACTCTGCCCTACGCGTTACGTCACAATTGACTTCATCTGGGACTATAGATGGATTTGCTTACAAACACAAATCCATTCATAAACATAAAATTATTTACAATTTCTGTTTGTATATTTTTTAATGTCTTTTTCATGTTTTTGCATACTTTTATTGTTTATGATGTTTGTTTGGTTTCCTGATAACTACTTCCAGTAACAACAGAAAACACAACCAATCAATAAATAAAATCTGTTTGATAAAATTATCCCCTCTACCATTAAATTGTAGGTCCCAAAATATAGCATTCTAGAAGAATGCCGGTTTGTTTACAATAAAGGTAGAATACTTTTTTTCCCCCAATATCTTTTTAATGCCATCTTTAAAAGAGTGGTATTATACAATCCTAAAAAGAGGAATTATACATACCTGTCCGTTGGCTCTTCTGCTAAAATCTCACTGTGCAGCAGAGCTCCTGGCACCGAGCCTATTCTTCATTTCCAGGTGTGTAAAATAGCAGCTCTCCCTCTGGCCACTGTAGTTCCTCCCGTCAACCTCTACTTCACTAATGTGTACTGCAGTGACTAGGGGTCAGCAGAAGGAACCACCACAGCCAGTAGGGGGATCCACTATTCGGCCAGCCAAGGAGTCATGTGGGATGGTTGCTGGGAGTAAGTATAATGCTGCTTTCTTCAGTTTAGTTCTTTTAATATATGTTAACTCCCTTATAGGATCACTTTAAGGTACACTTTAAGATGCACTTATTACTGTGTGTAAATCATTTCATCCACAGGTGACTTGAACAAGGAAAAGATGCGATTACAAAACATTATGGCCACAGGAAAGGATCTGCCAGACATCCCCCAAGCACTGCCACAAACAGTGGAGACTGAAACAGAGGAAAGGGACAGATTCGATGAGTGTAAGTTCCTTGCACTGAAGTAAGAAGTAACTGTGCTGATGTTGTGGTATTAGAAATTGCTGACCGTTTTTTCCTTACAGTGGTGGCAGAAATGCAAGAGAGATGGGATTTCTTAAAAGAGATGGAAGCTTTGGGTCGAGGAAGACAATATTACAACATTATTAACACCGAAATTTCACAGGTAACAACAACTATATGAAAGAATGTCAGGGGAATCATGGTGTAACAGGTATTGCTGCTTTTTGGGAAGGAGTATAGCAAACTAAACCAGAAATGCATAAATATGTTGTTTCCCTTGCAGATGCTGCGAGAGATGGAAATGATTGACAAGCAAAGAAGTGCTGCACTCAGAGAAGCAATGCAGAAAGCAAAAGATAAGGACTCTGCTCTGTCACAGTGATGGAAGTTGACACTTCTCCTGGCTCTGTTGACTTCTGCAAACTTTTGAAGGACTTCCATGTTCTGATTTCTGTTATGTCATCTGAGAATTTGCCTGCCCTTTTTTTTTAAACAGTAGATACTACAATGGTTGGTCTATAGTTTGCATTTGTGTAAAAAGCTTTATGTAAAGTTAAAGAGACTTTTGAGGCAGTATTTGTCTGCCAAGTTTTTCCTTTCTAATCATCTGCTTCTTGCTACTAAAGCCACTGTCAGCAATTTATGGGTTTGGATTAGAAACCTATTTTTTTTTCCAGTTTAATTGCAATGTAAAAACAATTTGGTTATCAGCACAACTGAAGAGAAAGATTCTCTCGTGTGAGGAAATGTGTTGATGACCACTGCATGTCTACATAGCTTTTTTAATAAAAAAATAAACACATAAAAACTTCAGCTGGAATACTTGTCCACACCAACTAGTATCTGACTATTGTTCACATAAAAAGTAACAGCTGGTATCAGGGGCATAACTAGAAATCTCGGGGCCCCAGAGCAAAATTTTGTAAGGCCCCCCCACCCCCTACCACATTTTAATAGAAATGCGCTAATCAGCACATTTTTGAGCGTTTTTAATTGCGTTTTAGCGCTGAAACGTGACTAAAAACAGCCAGAAATGCTCTTTCAAAAATCATGTGGTGAAATGCTTCCACCCTGGTCTGAATGAGGCCTAACACTTTACTTTAATACTCCCACACCAATGAGAGGCTGAGGAAAGGGGGATTATAAAAACAATGAAGGAGCGCTAAACTGTAAATAAGCAATTTATGTTATGTTTTTTGCGCTGTGTTGGTGTTGCGATAAAATGATACAGGTGTATATTTAATTACAACACAAGATATCACAACGCACTTCAGGGAAATATTAGGGGTCTAAACAGACCCCTGACATTTCCCTTTTGAAATAGAAAAAGACACAGAGTCCTCAATGTCTTTTTCTGCAGCCTCAGGACTCACTCAGTACAGAGGCTTCCCATTCATTCACAAACTGCTGAAAGTGAGATATTTACTATCAAGCAGATTCTCAATGGGGAAAAGCCTCTGTACAGAGTGCTTCTCCCCATTGCGAAACTCGTGAATGAACAGGAAGCAATGTAAAGTACTTCCTGGGGACACACAGTACTAACATTGGAGTGATCACTCCAGTGTTTGCTCTGC
>NW_017308346.1:23519-64583 GCF_000935625.1 Nanorana parkeri | reverse complement strand
GGAGGAGAGCGGAGCTGCTGTCCTCCTGTCAGTTTCAGGACGGCAGCGGCTCCTCCGCCGTCCATTTTTTTTCGGATTCCCGCTGCCTCAGCCCATACAAGCGGGGGAGAGCAGCGGGGATCGGGGTCCCCCCAGTGCTGCGGGCCCCATAGCGACCACATCGGTCGCTATGGTGGTAGTTCTGCCACTGGCTGGTATTAAAAAGCCAGACCTATTTTCTGTTGGGAAAAGTTAGAACCTCTCTCAGAATTGTATTATCTGTGTCATGGCAGTAGAGATCCACTGTCACTATTTCTCCTGGTGACTATTACCACCGGAAGAGAACTTGAGGGGGAATCCTCCAGTGAGGACACCTGTTCAATTGAAAACTTTGGAACTTCCTATGGTGTATCTGGGTACAGGAGGTGCACAGAGATGAGTAGAGAGCCAAAACCATGGCAGCATTTGTAACCTATTGTGTCTAAAACTCCACGCTTCCAGGTTGAGGGTTTTAATCACGACACTGACCTGCATCACAGCAGCCCCAGGACTATTAATTCCGAGCTCCATACTTCCAGGCTGAGCATTTCAATCATGTCCCAGGGCACCTTTTCTGGGTTGTGCAGCCCACCCTGGTTTCCTGGCTACTCTTCTCTGTCAGATACCCATCCAGGGAAGTCACTATCCCTACTGTCAAGTGTTGCAGTATTGCCAGCCCTCTGCACACACATACGCCGCCGCCAGCCACACCTTTTTTTCTAGGTACATCACTGCTTCTCTTCCTTTGGCTTCATCACCTCAGGTGGAAGAACCTCTGTCGACCTTTTGCAGACTCCAAGTTGAGAAACCCTGGAATATTATAAACTGTTTGGTTGTATTTTAGGAAGAACTTTGAGGCTTTATTTTGCTCCCAAGTGTCCCTTTGTAATCAGCCCCTTCATGCTATTGAAGCCAGTGTCATCAGTTTATGGTTTTGGATTAGGAAACTCTTTTTTGTTTTTTACATTAATGAGTCTGCAATGTAGAAGCAATTCAGTTTACTGTTTTCTCCAGTGACGAAGATCAGGACACAAATCAAGTATGGCAAAATATTAATTGGTAAACATATTTTGAGATTACAAAGGAGATGCACATTCCCTACATTCTGCTTTTCTGTTTTCACTCATAAGCACCAAATAATTCACCTTACAATAATAATAGTTGTCTTGTAGAGCCAAAGGAAATCTCACCGCTCCAATTCCTTAGCCACCATCAGGACTCCCCAGGTGCTGGTCCAATTGTTGCGTCTCCACCTTAGAATGCAGCAGTATACGAACAGACCCGATTTGTTACATATATAATTTCTTGTGCCATCTGTCACAAACAGTATATAGGTAAGACCACAAGACAACTGTGTGACCGCATGAGAGATAATTTATCCAATATTAGAACCTGTAAGAATACTAACGTAGCTAAACATTTTTGTCACTATCGTAATAGTAAAAGTATTAAGGTACAGATTATGGAAAGAGTTGATACACCTTTAAGAGGAGGGGATCGAGCTTCCCTTTTGTCAAAAAGGGACGTTTTTAGGATTTTCAAGTTAGACACTCGCATTCCTAAAGGTTTAAACTTTGAGTGGGATGTTACATATTATTATGAGGGATATGAACAGTTATGAGTTTTGATGGATTCTGGTCTTATTTATCACTTGATAATACATTTGTGCTTTTGACATTTTCTGAAATATTGAGAGGAAGGTTCTGGGCAATTGCCTGGGACACCTGTGTTAGAAGATCTTTTTCTTGATGGTTCTTGGAATATAGTATTTTAGATAAACCTAGGACCAGCTACTTTTTGTGGGTTTCTCTGTTCGCCTAACTAGCCTGAGTAGTGTAGTTTCCAGATAATATCTATCATATTTGATGTTCTTAGAGCATATATTATAATATTTAATATTTATATTTTATTATAAGACCTTTATGATAAGAAAGATTTTTAGTAATCATCTGTTACTTAATTGATAGTATTTTTAGGAGACTATGCTAATGATCAATGTATATCCATTAATGAGATCTCAATACTTTACTTTTTATATAATATCGTAGATTGAGAATGTTTTTTTACATTGGATACTTCATGTATGGATAATACATCATCATTGTAGATTGATCAAGAGGTTAGTTTGTGATTATTTTTTCAGATTTATATTGTTTTTAATGTGCACTTACACTTTTTATAACTGTGGATGCAGTTTTTTTTACATACACCTTTGATTTATTTAGTTACATGCGTTATCATGTCAATTTTGGTTTTACCTTTAACTAATGAGTGGCATTCTTCTCCTGTTTTGACATATCGGGCTGTAGATATGGTTGTAAAATATCTGTATATATGTTCATGGCGAATAAGCTTTGTGTTTCATAGTACTGCTATTTTGGTCTATTTGGGTGAGAAGAGCCACTCATTTGTTATAGTTTATTTAATTATGTATGTATTTATACACTTGTACATTTGTATGCATTTGCAAGAGTTTGATATTTGATATTTGATATATTTCACTTCTGTGCACCGTCTTTCACCCTGCACAGTTGACAGGGAGATTGCGGTTTGGTGAGATTGAGTTCAAACATCTGACTCCATTTGGTATGGCGATTACAACATGTATGATGGGATTGGTAGTTTCTTTGTGCTCTACTGACCCTTATACACCAGCGAGTTTAGAGTTAACCTATCCATCAGCGAGCATTGCTTCCTGCACCTGTGTAGAGTGGAGTTTTTTGAACACATTTAAGTGAGATTCTGGTCTGTATTTGTTATGAATAAGCCTTCGGGTGAAACATGTGAGCGGTTGTAGTTGGTTGGGGGTGTGCAGTGCTGGCATTTGTAGCTTTATACACTTGTTCACTAATATACTGGATTTGCTGTGAATTTTAATAAAGTCTGCAATATTGGAATTCTCGGAATAGTTTTCTTTTTTGTGTTCTGTTTATTGCTTTTACTGAATATATTTCAGCAACATAAAAGGATGTACCTCTCGGTTTCCATAAGCCTCATTTTCAAATAGTGATGCACACTGCTGCAAAAGTGGATAGCAAAAATTCTCTTGCTTTTTGAGATATGGATAGTTTAAGGTATTTTGGAGGGGACAAATTGAGATTTTCTTGTACTAGTTAAGCTTTGCTTATGACATTACAGTAGATATAAACCATAAATGAATGGCTTTAGTAAACAAAAGCATAGTGTGGAGAGAAACGTACGTGCAAGACAGCAGAGGCGCCCAGGTGGCAGAGATGAAATGATGTAGGCGCCTCTGCTGTCTTGCACCTATGTTTTCTGGCATTCTTGTTTCCTCTCTCCAGTTCACATCGGGTCCCTCTAGCTGCTGAGCTTTGGATCATCCGAACTCCACCCCGAGGAGCATTGAGAACCATCCTGCGCGGGGACAGAAAAATTCCATGCACGTTTTTTTGCTCCTTAGGTTGCCAATATCCCCATTTATTTCAAACGTATCTATAGCTTTGCACTGTAAAATACTACGCAGTCGGATCTCTCTAGGTACACCCATCTACTGTCCAGAGAAGTCTGGGCAGAAGTGGTCTTCATGGAAGAATTGCGGCCAAACAGCCATACCACCGACGTGGAAAAAAGGCTAAGCGACTCAACTATGTACGAAAACATAGGAACTAGGAAGCAGAAAGATGGCAGCAGGGGCTCTGGACTGATGAGTCAAAATGTGAAATATTTGGCTGTAGCAGGAGGAAGTTTGTTTGCCGAAGGGCTGGAGAGCAGTACAATAATGAGTGTCTCCAGGCAACAGTGAAAAATGGTGGCGGTTCCTTGCAAGTCTGGGGCTGCATTTCTGCCAATAGAGTTGGAGACTTGGTCAGGATCAATGGTGTCCTCAATGCTGAGAAATACAAGCAGATACTTATACATCATGCCATACCATCAGCGAGGTATGTGATTGGCCCCAAATTTATTTTGCAGCAGGACAATGACCCCAAACATACAGCCAATGTCATAAAGAAGAACAAGGAGCCCTGGAAGTGATGGTTTGGCCCCCCACTGAGCCCTGATCTCTCAACATTAGAGACTGTCTAGGATTACATGAAGAGACGGAAGGATTTGAGGCAGCCTACATCCACAGAAGATCTGTGGTTAGTTCTCCGAGATGTTTGGAACAACCTACCTGCCGAGTTCCTTAAAAAACTGTGTGCAAGTGTACCTAGAAGAATTGATGTTGTTTTGAAGGCAAAGGGTGGTCACACCAAATATTGATTTGATTTGGATTTCTCTTCTGTTCATTTACTTTTCATTTTGTTAATCGATAAAAATAAACGAACACTTTTATTTGTGAAAGCATTCTTACTTTACAGCATTTTTCTCACCTGCCTAAAACTTTTGCACAGTACTGCATATATTGCAGGCTGGATATTGCACACACCCACTGCCTCTGAGCCTCTCCGACCCATACAGCAGCACCGAACACTGTATCCTGACCCGCCCCCCTCTCTGGCATCTCTCTCAGAGTGGCCCTGGCACCCGGTCTGCGTCCCCTTTGATGCCCGCTGCCTCTGCTGATACAGGCTGGGGAGAGCAGCGGGGATCGGAGGGGGCATAGACTGCAAGGGGAAGAGAGAGGCAGAGTTGCAGCAGCAGCCGGGGAAGGGTGAGCGTTTCGACGGTGTGGTCGGTGTCTATAAAATCAACTAATCGATAATGAATCGTTGACAACTATTCTCATTATTGATTACAGTTGTTGCAGCCCTACAGTAGTTTGAACACAGTATAAAAAGTTGAATTCAGATAACAAGACACAAAAGAGAGCTAGCAAGTTTCCAATTTCCAAGTTATCGTGTTCAAAGTGAGTAATGAAGGTTCTATTGTATTAGGCAATAAGAGACAGAAGAATAAGGGAGGTAGTGGGCAATATGTGCTCCCCTACGACCTCCCAGTAAGGAGACCTGAGGTAAGTGCCAGTTGTTCAGTGCAGTGCATGCAGTAAGCCAAAACAAGAGCCCACATGATACTCAACTTAAAAAAAGGTAGAGAACATAGAGCAGAAAAGAGAAGGGGTATATGAGGGGAAGTGTTGCCAGTTTTTTGTTAATAAAGAGAATCCATCCTGCGCCTCACCCTAACAAAGGAAATAAGTTCTTTTTTTAAAGGCATGTGCTATAGTTTAACTTTCAACAAGATTTATGTTGGAATTAAATTGGCATTGAAATTAAAAAGAGAAGGTGGTCATAGGTGTAGAGGTGCCAGCCAAGGATCCCTTGGAAATGGGGTATGAAATAGTCTCTGTAAAAGCTTGAGGGCTAGTTCACACAATTACTGCATCAGAACTGCGAGCGTCTGCACAGCTGTGCGATGCGTTTTACAGCGATTTCGACGCTTATTTTTTTAAAGCTTAAAAATGGGCTTTCAGGTGCAGCCCAGTGCGTTTGTATGCGTTTTTGATGCATTCCATTGCGATCAGGTGCAGCTAAAAATTTGGCAAGCAGGATTTTTTCTGACTGCACTGGTGTGAACAGAGCACCAGAAATCCCATTGGAAAGCATTGTGATGTAGTTTTGATGCAGCTGCTAAACTGGACGGACTGCATCTGGTGTGAACTAGCCCTAAATGTCCTTGTCCAGAGCCTGTTAAACATCAGACAAGATCACCGGGTATGCATGACATATGCATGACATATGCATGTTCCCTCAGCATTTTACCCAGGGAAGCATTTATCAGACTACGCAGGGTGGAGGTGCGATAATCTGGAAGGGACTATATATCATTTCGTTACTACCTAAATATTGCCAGTCTTCATCGGACTTGGATGTTTTTCCATTTAGAAACATAACCCTGTGTTGAGTGGGTTGATCAAGAATTAGGTTGTGAAGAGCCATGGAAAGCAGCTTAGGTGCCAAAGGAGTGCTGTGACAAATGTGATCCCAAATTCTCAGTTGGGCAGTAGGGTGTTACCTATAAGACCCAATGTCTAATCTATATACATCTGAAATATTCCCTGGGAGGGAGCCTGAGGATCGATTCCCCTTCCAACAAGTTTTAAAAACACATGAAATGATGTGATGTCCACCAAATAAACACGACACCTTAAGAATCAAGTACAGTTTCAACTTCCCCTAATGGGAAGTTTGCTACGTTGTGCTTTAAAAGAATACTCCCAGGGCTGTTTCATACATTATACCATCCGATTTACACAATTTATTTTTCTCTGTAACGTTATGTAGCATTTATGAATACAATTACCATCATCCTTATTCATTAAAGAGCAGTAGCCCACAGCAACCAAAGTTAATAGTTCATTGATCTAAATGCTGGACGTTATGGGTTGCAGCAGCTTGCATGCCATCACTGTTGTCTGTTCTTCCTTGTGAAATTAGCCTGATACTGTTGCATTAATATTCTTCTGGGTTCCACCTGCTATTTTGTAGTAAAGGAAAAATGTAAAGCAAAAATGAGTTTCCCTAATTCTGATTTTTAAAAACAATGCCTTTATTTTGTGTTAAAATAAGCCTATAAGAAACATAAGCATTGCCTACGCATTAACAATATACACAAGCAACGTCAATATACTGACAATTTATTTTTCATACAGAAAGTTTATTTTCTTTCCAAACAGTGCAATAATTTAATTATTATAAAAATACACACAAATAATAGGCAGCTACAGAGCAAAACAATGTAACCTTGGTAAGTGCAGAGACAGTAGACAATACAAATGACTTTAGCCTCTCGAAAGTCACGCATCTTTATCTCTTACAAAGCGATTCACAAAGCCAGATTGACAGAAAGCCAAGTGACTTACACGAAATATACCAATGACGCTGGACCTTTACTGTCAGCTAGTGTCAGTGATACAAGAATGTAACAGATTGATGACACCATATACTTGTGGCACTACATATCCAAGTTTCTTAAAATTTAGCAATCTCTGCTCTTTATAAAAAGTGCAGTTTTTAAGGGACAGTCCCCTCAATACCAATATTTGAGTTAGGTCACATAAGTGGGTGGAATTATTCAGCTTCCTATATTTCTCAGACTCCAGCAGCAAGGTATCCTCCTTTGCATTATGAGGTACAATTAACTGCTATGACAATTTCTAATTTCTTCTCCATTATGAAGAATACAGCTGGAGATGTCAACCACCAAGGCAGATAAGAAGTGGGAAGGACTAAAAGAGAGCCTGTCCCAAGCTTAAAAATTGCAGGTAAAGAAAAAAAAAAAACCACAAACAAAATCAACTATCCAACCCTTCAGTGTTTTGCTATCATTAAATGATTTTTCATTCACTTGCAATGTGCCTTTGAACTAAACAAAATTTGACTACTCCAGGAAGAGTCAATTCCCAAGCAAAGCTCCCTCCCTCCCCCTGGGAGTGTCTAATTACTCTCTGTGCTGGTCCACCACCTCTGCCCCTCTCCTCACGGCCCTGCATAGCAGTGAAGGGGAATACTACAGAGTGTCACTTGAGCAACAGCCAAGTTTGCTGAAATCACCTTCAAGATGGCAGCTCCCAGCAGAAATCTCAGGACTTTTGCATATCTACAATATACTCTGAATGGTCATTAACATCTTAATGATCAGAAAACAAAAGGGAACTATGGAAACAATTAAATGTACATTCTACCAAAGCTCCACCAGAAACAAAAGAGAACAAAATTTTTGTATTAATAAACTATCATCCAAATAGACTTCCAGATCCTTGAAAAGTGGAGAATCAACGGATCAGGGGAAGATGGGTAAATTATGTCAGCAGTTCTGAAGTTTGTGCTACACGGTGATTTTCAGTAGCTCGGTCTCCATACTAAAAGCACTAAAGATTGATCACTTCACAGATGGGACAAAATGCCCCTTATTGCTATATACTACTTATGAAGTGACACAACAATTTATCTTGCATGATTGCACAGTGCTCAGATTATGTGGGATTGGTCACCACTTCATGCTACTCGTGTAACTTATACCAAAGGAGGCAATGTGATCCATATGTTGAGCGACTGAATACAAGTCTTAGAAAACCATCTCTGGATCATTAGAAGCATAATTAAACTGTCCAGAGGCAAGCTCTACTTTCCTTTCCCCCATTTCTTGGAACAAAGGTCTTATTTAAAGTTTAGTTTTGTTTGTCCCACAAACACTTAGCAGCATTTTTTTCTGACATTGCTATAATAAAACAAAATGGCAACAATTTGCAATCAGCAATAAGAAATACAAATAACACAGGGCTAGCGAGATAAGGCCACAAAGAAATGACTTAACTTGTCACGTGCTGTTTCACAAGAGATAATAAAAGGATGTTTAGACTCACTGTAAAATTATTTCCTTGAGTCCACTGAGAGACACAGGAAGTCATATACTGTCAGTCCACAGCTGCATTGGACACAGACAAATAAAAAAACAAGGAATAAGCCTGCTGCCCAAGACCATGGAAAATAATGGCCAACAACTAGAGAGAAACTACTCCATATGGGAGGCAGCACCAAAGCTCTAGAGGCAAAAAGCTCCTAACTAGTCTTATGTAAAGTTTATGCCCAGGCATTTTTGTTTTGTTTTGGATGGTGTGAGCAAGGATATGAAAACCAGTCACGTTTTTCCTGCTCACTGGGGCTCCCATAGAGATTTCCTCTCACTTGCTGTCACAGAGTCACCAGATAAGTAAAGATCCAACTTCTAATCCTTCACTAAAAAAGTTGTGGCTGGACATACATTGCATTGTCTACTTCGTAGGTGAAGGCAGCCTTGAGTCACAAAAAGCAAAGTTTACAATTGGATGAATACATAGTTCATTAGCTTTACCTTGCCCAAAAAAGGCTAACGAATGTGCAATGTATATATCTAATGGACACTGACTAGAAATTTGAGGAATGTTAACCCACAACTAAATTCTCAATAGAAAATGAATTAGCAGCCTGTCCCTAAATAATAGTAAACAGTATTCAATCAAAAAACTACTTTTTATGGTATTATTAACCTTTGCATCCCCCCCCCCCCCCCACAAGGGTTAAGTGCTCATTTTTGTCTAGGTGCTGAAAAAAAAGTTATACTCACCAGACCATCCGAGCGGACTCCCTGATGCGCGTCTCCTCCTCACTGCACAAACGGACTGCTTCTCGGCGTCCTCACATCTATACACAGTCTATGCACAGTGTATAGAGTGTGATGACACCTTAGACCGCAACAGCAGAGGGGAAGAGACCGCGGCCTAAGAACAAGCCAGCTCGGATAGTCTGGTGAGTATAACTTTTTTTTAGCACCTAGACCAAAACGAGCACTTAGCCCCACTACAATGGTTAATAAAAAAAATTCCTGAAGTTCTTCTTTAATAAACTGCCAAGTTTATAAAGTAAAAGTTTAATTTCCATGTATTTTTGGCAGGGCACATCTAAGAGCCAGGGAATATATATCTCCATTAAGAAACCTCTAAATATATATCTAATATATCTAATATATAGAAGGATGGTGAGAGTCTAGCTGTAGTGGTAAATTACAATGTGGTCCAAACAGGCAGCTGTCGGGCCTTCGGCTCAACCAAATCTAATTTATCTGCAGTAGTACCCGGATTGCAACAAATTTCAGCATGGGAACCCATAAAAAGAAAAAACCTGAGCACCCAACTATAGTCTGCCACTGGCCTCCAATATACCATAGTATATTGGAGGCCAGTGGCAGACTATAGTTGGGTGTATTTAAAAACAGGGCCTACAATTAATACATCATCTCAAACATCTCTTCTGAGAAGCCATTAAACTTTTTTTACCTGGACTTATCAATGTAATCATGTTTACTTTTGTCAGCTTGTGTTTTGGGTTTATGGGCCCTTTACTTTATTAGAAAGGACACCCACAAGAAAAAAAAAAACACTTTATTCAATCTCTGTCATTCAGACAGGTTTGGATGATAGTGCAGGGATATCAAAACACCCCCATTCATAAGGGAGACTGACTGACTATGTTTGGCTCACCTTCTACTGTTTCCTACTTGAAAAGCTGAGATTGTGATCGAGATATCGGCTAGCAGCTGGCTGCATTATGATTTTCTCACCTTTGGACTTAACTTTGGCAAATCATTTTTAGGCGCAGTCCAAGATACTGGGACACTCACTGAACTTTTCGAATTAGATTTCATTGAAAAATGTATGAATCCTGGGTGAAAGTTGTGTAAAAAAATGACAAATAGACACCACAGTCTGCTATATTAACCATTAGACAGAAATCACATGCTGTGACTCAGACTGGGCAAAATGGTTTGTGAATCTAAAGAAATGCAATTTTAATAACACACAGAAATCTTACTAAGCAGAACTAATTTGTGTTTGGAGTTAGACTTCGGAAAGGTTAAAAGGTTGTCCAAAACATAACAGCTCTTCTGATCCGAGACATCACACTTCAGGTAATGTATGTTGGTCTAGTAAACTGAGTTAAGCGGTTACTTACTTACCAACCTAATGACATAATGAGTCATAAAACCACCTGCATTCCACATAACACATATTAGTGAAGTTACCTGGATGCATTTCTATTCAGAAACATTAGAATCTGCACTCATCTGCCGCTTTATGGACTGCAGTTCATGTGATATTAGGAGTCTGCTGTGCTTTGTACAGGGAGATTGTTAGCTTAGTCTGCACTGCAAGGGAAGGCACGGCAAAGATATGGTCCAATTGGCTTGTCTTCCCTTCCTTTTCATTCCTGATCTACCTCTGAGCCCCTTCTCCTTTCTCTTTTTTGTCCTTTGGGCTCTTAGATTTTGCATCTTTAGGAGAAAGCAATTTAAGAACTTTCATTGGTTTGAGTTTTCCTTTCTTCTTCTTTTGAGGATGTGCATGAAAATCTGAAAGAATAGAACAAGGAATGAGATGCAGATAAAGGAACATTATTAAGTAAAATCTATGTATACACTGGTAGTTTAATTCTATTAGATGGGAGTGACTGGTGGCAGCATATTAAACAGAACTCAAGGCAAACAGCTAAATACCAACAATACTATTGAACTTCATGTCTATAAACTGTTTTACCTGCCAAAGGACTTATAACTCAACCAGTCTTGTAATTGACCAACCTCTGCCACGCTGCATAGACAGGCATGACACCATTAATTCCTATTCAATGTATTATTTCATGGGGATAGATGGTGCTTTTGTACATATTTCTTTATTTTGGTTAGGACTAGAGAAAATACCTTTAAACCATTTTCACTTTTTAAATCAAGTAAATGTGAAATACTGCCTGTGAATTCTATGCTCCATGTATTTATATTACTGTACGAATGTTAAATAAAAGAGAACCAGAAAATCTGCCCCATTAATGTGTGCTAATACAACCCATCTAGAAATCATTCCTGAAATATTTAGTTCATATTTTGTTTCTTACCTTTCTTTTGGATCATGGCTTCTATTAATTTATCTTCTTCTTCCTCCCTAAAGAAAGTAAAGTAAATATGGTGGATCTGATAAATGTATTAATAGGAATTGTGTTTTCATTCTTTATTATTGCCATCTGTAAGACAGCATGAGGATATAGCCTGAAAGTCTTCACTTTGAATGAGCAAGGATTGAAACGGCAATTAACGGTTTTATAATCACAGAAGTTAGAAATGACTGTAGTGATGTAATGTGGATCACATGATAGCTCACACCAAGAAGAGGACTTACACATGTAAAATATTTGCTTTGAAAACAAAAACATAAAATAAATAAAAGCAAAATACCTGAAATGTATTCAGTGTTTTATACTGAAATTACTGGATATCTTGGTTTTTAGAACCTGCATGATTTACAGATGTGATTTCACCATGGCAGAATAATGCTGTGGTGAGGTATGCATTTCTGACCACACAACTCTGTGGGGATCACATCAGCTTAATTAAAGATGTACTCGGGACACACTAAAAGTTAATTATCTGGATTGCAGCATGCCTACCTGCCTCCCTCAACTTACATATATCCTAGAGTGGTACTGCGTTGCATAGCACTGGTAAAAAGGTATCCTCCATTCTGGTGGTAGAGACCAGTCACCACTGCATGCTTTCTGCTCTCCTTCCTTTCCTTCCCCTCTGCAGTTCTAATAAGGCAGTCCTGACCCCATTGTGTCCGTGCTCCCGGCAAAGGGCAGAGATCTGAAGTGGGAGCTGGAGCACTGTATCCAGGCTCTTCCTGCTCAGCCTATCTCCGTCCTCTGCCTCCATGGTTATTATATCTCCCCCCCACCCATTTGCCTGTGCCACCCTTCCACCTTGCCCAAGTGTCATCAAAGTATCTTTGATGACATCTTAGGGGCTATGAAGAACAAAAACGCAACGCTACGACAAGGTAAGTAATAAAGTAAGGAGAAGTGGGACCCTCAGCAGGAGGAAGGGAGGGTCCCATTTACATCAGCTGGGCTGAACAAGAAAAATCAACCGATTCCCCCATTCATGCTAAAGTGTATCCTGACCGCTATTGCATTAAGTAGACAGTGGCTACATATGACTTGATGCACTCATTGTTCAGCCAACAATTTTCCACACAGTTCCTTTGATTTATCAGTGAACATTTGTGGAGCCAAGTGGTGCCACAGGGCCAGCCACAGCTCATATTATGGCAGATTCATCAGGAATCAGTAGGCAATCAAGCATCTATGGCCAGCTTTAGGTACTGATTTGAGGATCCTTTTAAAAAGGGGCAGAAGGACCACTAAATTAAGCCATTCACACAACTTATAAATAGTAGATGTTAAATTATATAACATAACCACCTAGCACTGTAACATACTTCTTGAAAAGGTTTTCTTCATGTTGATACAAATACAAATAAAAACCTGTTTTGTGTAATTCTTAATATAACACAAGTTCAGTTAGCACTTTTCACACTGAATACCAACATTGTAATATACAGTGGCTTGCAAAAGTATAATGGATGGATTCTTTGGGGGTTTATCATTTGATTTACACAACATGCCTACCACTTTGAAGATCCAAAATATTTTTTATATTAAAACAAACAATTTAACAACATTTAAAAAACATACTTAATATTTACATAATTATTCAGCCCAAACCCCCCCACACCCCACTCCAACTCAATACTTTGTAGAGACACCTTTTGCAGAAATTACAGCTGCAAGTCTCTTGGCACTTGGCACTTCTAGCCACTGGGATTTTTGCCCATTCTTCAAGGCAAAACTGTTCCAGCAACTTCAAGTTGAATGGTTTTCGCTGATGTACAGCAAATTTCAAGAAATGCCACAGATTCTCAATTGGATTGAGGTCTGGGCTTTGACTAAGCCATTTCAAGACATTTAAATGTTTCCCCTTAAACCACTTGAGTGTTGCTTTACCAGTATGCTTAGGGTCATTTGCCAGTCCCTGCCGATGAAAAACATTTAAATGATAATATTCTTGGGGTGATGAGGTCTTGGGTTTGCGCCGGACATGGTGTTTTCCTTGAATGCAAAAAAGCTCCATTTTAATCTCATCTAACCTAATAATGGATTTAATGGTGCTTAGTGGGATGTTCAAAGTTTCAGATTTTTTTTTTTTTATATAACCAAATGCTGATCTGTATTTCTCAATAACTTTGTCCCTGACCTGTTTGGAGAGCCCCTTGCTCAGTGGTGTTGCAGACTCTGGGGCCATTCAGAACAGGTGTATATATACTGAGATCATGTGACACTTAGATTACACACAGGTGGTCTTTATTTAACTAATGATGTGGCTTCTGAAGGTAATTAGTTGCACCAGATCTTATGTAGGGGCTTCATAGCAGAGGAGGTGAGTACATATGCACGCACCACTTTCCAGTTTTTTTTTTAACAAGTTATTTTCTTGATTTCCCCATTTTGGACTATTATGTGTATGTCCATTACATGTAATCCAAATCAAAATCCATTTTAATTCCAGGTGGTAATGCAGCAAAATAGGAAAAATGCCAAGGGGGTGAATACTTTTGCAAGCCACTGTAAATATCACGTAGTTCGAAAACACAGAATCAATGATTAAGGAATGTAATGTCAACAGCCAAAAAGATGGGATTACTTCCAGTAAGACTTTAATAGACAATTCTGGGTTAAATGAAACCTGTATAAAGAAAGTATGGAGGCTGCCGCCATTGCTGACCTCTGCTTATGAAAATGCTTGATTAGTTGATACCTCGCTAATCCAATGGCTTCTGTACTTTATAAGTCACTGAAGTACACAAAAGAGGAGTTCTGACTTCGCTCTGAATATCATAATCCTTATACTCGTTCCAGGTCAGTGTTTCCAAGTGCTGAAGCCAGAAACAGTCAGGCAACTAGCATATTCAGACAAGCATTGGCTGCCTCCATGTTTGTCTAACCACAGGTTTCCTTTAACTGTTCTATACACAGTGGGGTGTACCTTTGCTTGTCTTCGTCCATGCACTTTACTATGGCATTTCTCTGCTCAATGAGTGTCACCAGTTCTTGCATTAGTACCTGCTCCCTCTGCTTATCCTCATCCAGCCAGTCTTTCTCTGTGGGGAATTACATATGTATTAGTGAAATGGAAACTCACACTGGTACCTTTATTGGGCTCTTGCAGAATTACACCCCTATGTCTGAAAAATCATACTTGTAGTAAATCTTACTTACCCACAGAACCCACTTGAAAATATCTGCAACTTCTCCAGTGATCTACTCACCTCAATTATTGTTTTAAGGGTTTCCCCAATTACATCAGCAAAGCCAACACATGATTCTGACCGCTATAGCAGCAATAGCAGAGAGGGGAAGTGACTGATAGAGGAGCATCATATGTTAACAATAAGGTGGTGCCGGTGACTATTTTTCTATACATTAAGTATCCTGAACATCTAAAACTGACAGTCATTTTTGGGGAAGCTATACTAAGTTGCACAATCTACAAAAGAAAGAATGCAGGAATATAGCTTTACATACACTATCCCATACATACCTGGTTTATTGAGGAGACAGCGAAGCTCATACTCTACATCTGCCTGACGCTGCTCTAAGTCTTGCTGTTTGGTCCTACAGTAATAAAATTTACAATATTAAAAAAATAATAAAACATTACAGGCATAGAGTTCCTGTAACTTTCTTCCCGACTATTTTTTTACACAGCACAACAAGCGGCCTTCTATATCCCAAATAGGATGTTAAAAAAAGTATTACAATTTAAGTAATAGGTGAGTTAACAGTGCCCAGTGTTATTATACACTATATATATACCTAAATAAACTTACGTGTATACAAGCTCAGACTCCCTTCTCACAAGAGCATGCTTCTCCTGAATCAGCTTGAACCAGTCTACCAACAAACGGTCCTCTTCTGAATCTGTGTGAACAGGACACAATTACACATTGGTCTCTTCATTAATAGTGTTATTCAGCACTCATCTCTCTCCTTACCATCCTCCATCCTTCGTAGTTTGTGTTCAAGTTCTACCCCACGTCTTTCTAGCTCATCCAGACGCAGCTCAATCTCCTCCATTTCCATTTGAATCTCATGTTCTGGGATGTAGTCATCAGCCTGAACCTGGTGGTGGAAGTACACAAGTTCATGAGCGTAAAAAAAAATGATGAGCCACTGAACATATACTAAAAAGACTTGTATATGTTACAAGTCTGATGATCAGTTCCTCTCAACCAAACAATTGTTAATAAATGTTCTGCTACTTACATAGGATTTTGTCTTACCTGTACAATCCTTTTCTTGAAGTATATTACAGGACACAGGACGTATTCAGGAACATAGGGTTATGCTGCCCCTTCAGGAGATTGGAAATTGGAAAAGCAAAGCTGTAAGGACAGCCCTGCCACTCCCTGCAAGTCTTAGTTTTGTAAGCAAGCAATAATAGGGGTGGATCACAAGAGAAACACAGGGGAGGAACTGGTGTCCTGTAATACGCTCCAAGAAAAGGATTACACAAATAAGAAAAAAATCCTATTCTCTTTATCGTACATTACAGGACACAGGATGGTATTTAGGCATGTCCCTTAGCCATACAGTTGATGGGTGGGAAACACAGCAAATTAAATGCCAACAGGCACAGGTAAACACAAGTTAACAGAAAGGGCTTGAGGGAAAAGGTTTTTCAAAAAACAAAACACGGAACAGAGAAAAGACATTCATCTCTTAAGGATACCAGCAAGAAACTGAGGCTTGCTGGGAGTGGGAATTATGTATGGCTGTCCTAACAGCTTTGCCAGTGTCCAGTCTCCTGAAGGGGGAAGCATAACCCTACATTCCTGAATACCATCCTGTGTCCTGTAAGGTATGTTAAAGAAAGGACATTTTCAGAATACTTGTTTAAGAGTATGTGGGAGCCGCTTAGCTCAGTAGTTTTTTTTTCTTCTAATTTCTTTATTTTAAAGTTGTAGATTCCAGCAAGTAGACATTAGGCATCAAGATACAACATATATCAATTGAATGAACACACAAACAAAATATGACACATTCGAAATAAAGCATGTTGAAAACCATTTTTCAAAGTTTCCTCTGTTGTCCTTTCAGTGCGTCATTGGTGTCTAGGTTTTCCACCGCCCAACTGCATTAATATAGCAGCTTGTTGGGAGAATGTACTATTTATAAGAATGTTATTTTTCAACACAAAACAGTGGGGCACAATGTAGAAAGAATCACACTAGGAGGGAATCACAGGGCAGAGGGCAGGAGGCGCTTAAGTTGCATAAAGAACACCAGTTCAGCCATTAGCAAGGAGGAGGCTGGAGTGTGCAGGAAACTTTATGGTTCAATTAACTTTCTCCATGAACTTTGGCAAACTATAAGCCCACAGTTAGTGGGCCGGTGGACTTCCAAAACAAGGGAATACACATTCTTGTCACATAGACAAGAGCTGGATATCATCTCTATAGTAGGAACAGACTGCACTTAAAAGGGGAGGGTGCAGCTCTGTTGGGAAGGAGGTGGTAAAAAGGTTAGAGGAGCTTCTAAACTAGATTCTGGGGGGAAGAGATCAATAAGGACTGAGCCAGGCAATAACCTAAGATTGATTGGGAGGAATAGGAAAGTAGAGGGGGGATGCACAAGATTTGGAGGCATGCAGCAGTAGCCAGATTATGGGCAACATAAAAATAGTAAGCACAAGCGAAAACGTGAAATGGATGTTCACCAATGCTACCCTGTTTCCCCGAAAATAAGACCTAGTACTATTTTTGGAAATTGCTAAAATATAAGACCTACCCCGAAAGTAAGACCTAGTTATGACCATTCCCAGGGCCGGTGGTGGCATAAGTGGGAACTTGATGAGCCGTGGGAATGATACATGTAGACTTTTCTACATGATTAAGTGTGGATTGTTGTACATTAAAAAAAGAAATAAGACCTACCTCGAAAATAAGACCTATTGTGTTTTTTTGAGCCAAAAAAAAAATAAGACAGTGTCTTATTTTCAGGGAAACACGGTAGAAGCCTGTCAAACAAATTGGAGGAATTAGAACTCTTAGTACTGAGAGAGGAATATGATCTTGTGGGAAAATCAGAAACTTGGCTAGATGGCTCACATGACTGGGCAGCATCTATCAGGGTTTATTCTCTATTTAGAAGGGACAGGGAAGGAAATAGAGAGGGAGAAGTATGCCTGTTTGTCATAAATGACCTTACAGTGAATGTAAGGGAGGATATTGCACAGAAAAACCGGGATCACGCTGAGTTACTATGGATAGAAGTGGAAATGAAGGATAAGAAAGGTAAACTACAGGTGTGAATATGCTAAAGGCCCCAGAACGCTGGGGAGGAGGAGGAGACTCATCTATTGTCACAGATAGAAGTAGCGGGAAGGCAAGGCAATGTCATAATAATGGATGACTTTAATTACCCTGATATAGATTAAACTAATGAAACAGCAAATTCAAGAAGGGTCCGTCAATTCTTGAACACTCTCAATGATAATTTTATGGGACAATTAGGGGAAACCCCTATGAGGGAAAATGCTCTGCTAGATTTATTAATTACAAATAACACAGAGCTGATTACAGACGTGGAAATCAGGGAACAGTGACCACAGAATGATAACGTTCACTGTAAACTTAAGCAAACGCCGTAAACACATACTATGCGTCATAGATTGGGATTTAATCTTCCTGAATATGAGTACTGAGGAGAAAAAGGGAAGTTTCAAGGATATCTTAAATAACAAAATTGGTCCGTGCATTCCGTTTACAAATAAATAAAAAAAAAAGACGAAAGTAGTACTAGTACAAATAGCAAGAAGGTAAGGACAGATAAAGTAGGCACCATAAAGGATGACAAGGGGAGGTTAGCCACCAGCGACAGGGAGAAAGCAAATGCGTTCAGGAATTCTTTTCTTATGTCTTTACATACGAGATGGGCATGGGCAGCGATCAGGGCATCAGCTGCAGAAAAAGTAGTACCGGTTTTCACGTATCTCAGTGGCTGTCAAAGAGCAGAGTAATACAGAGGCTAGTATGTAAACAAATCCCCAGGACCTGATGGGTTACATCTGAGAGTACCAAAGGAACTTAGCCAGGTCATAGCCAGACCCTTGTACAACATTTTTATGGACAGTATAATGACTGGTATGGTACCGGTTGATTTGTGGAAAGCGAATGTGGTACCAATATGCACAAAGGGGACGAGAAGTACACTGGGTAACTACAGGCCTATCAGCTTAAAGTCAATAGTGTTCAAAATATTCAAAGGCCTGATAAGGGACTACATACAGGAATTTGCGAATAAAAGTGGTATTATAAGTAGTAACCAACATGGTTTCATGAACGACCGTTCTTTTCAGACCAATCTATTAACATTTTATGAGGAATTCAGCATTAATCTAATCTAGACAGAGGAATACCAATAGACGTGGTGTAGCTGGACTTTGCTAAAGCATTCGACACAGTACCCCACAAATGTTTGACTCACAACCTTAGGCCTATCAGTTTGTAGAAATAAAACTGATATCATAAGTAGTAACCAATATTTTCTTTCTGTTTGCACATGGGTGGAAAACTGGCTGGTTTACTTCATAAACTAAGCTCTATCCGGTTGGATGAAATTGCATGTACATGGGTGGAGAACTGGCTGCAAGAACAGATCCAGACGGTAGTAATAAATGGGTCTTTTTCTAATTGGGCAAAGGTTGTGAGTAGGGTGCCCCAGGGTTCCATCCTGGGACCGATCCTGTTCATCTTTTTTATTCACGACAGAGATTAGACTAAATAGTTTGATTTCAGTTTTTGCGGACGATACGCAACTGTGAAGGGAAGTAAGTTCCGAACAGGAGATATTTGCACTCCAACAGGACCTAAATAAAATTTAAGTATCGGCTACAAGATGGCAAATGTGATTTCAATGTTGAAAAATGTAAGGTTATGCACATTGGAGCAAAGAACATGTCCGCAAATTACTACTTGTGGGGTGCTACATTAGGGAAGTCGGATATGGAAAAAGACCTGGGGTGCTCATAGATCACAGATTTGCCAATAGTAAGCAATGCCAAGCAGTAGCCAGCAAAGCAAACAAAATATTGGCGTGCAATAAAAGAGGGATTGTAGCAAGGGATAAAAGAGTAATACTTCAACTTCATAAATCATTGGTTTGGCCTTATCTTAACTATGCAGTGCAATTTTGGTCGGCAACTCTCAGGAAAGACATCCTTGAGCTGGTAAAAGTTTAGAGCATGGATACAAAATTAAAGGGATAGAAGGCCTGAGTTATGAAAATCGCCTCCAGAAATTCAACATATTCACCTTAGAAAAGAACCGATTAAGAGGGGACCTTATTGCAGTCTTCAAAATCATCAAGTGAGGGGAAAGCTTTCTATGGGGACATCTACTTCAGACACCGCTGTCTCATTTTAGGAGGTTTTCTCTAACTTCCTGTTGCATCTCTGGGGCAGGAAATGAAGGAAAATTTCCGAGCTGCTGCACAGACAGCAAAAAGAAAAAACTACCAGAAGTTTTATCCTTTCCTACTCTATCCAAAACAAGTGTTAATTATAACATATATGTTAAATAAAGAAGAGGCATTGCACATAAACCTGGGAGTCTCATTGGAACAGTTAAAAGAAGCCGCATGTAGGCCTTTTAAATCCAAGAGATCAATTATTTCCTAGCTGCTAGAAGATTACACTCAGAATCATACAGTACTTTGGTCAAAACAGCCCCCTTAATTTCAGAAATTCTAAGTGTGTGGTTCTATTAAACCAATTGATGTCAGCACTGGGGATTATGTGGCGATATGATCGGTACAATAAATCCCAGATTTCACTAGGTAGGTACTTACCTAGAACAAGAATACACTCATTAAGTTCTGAAACAAAAATAAATAGGAAACACAGCAATGTCGATATACAGTACAGCAACAGTATGTTAATGCAACCTGCCCCCATACAAGACCATTCTTTCACTATAACACAAACTGCAAACATCATAGAACATGCTGAGAGTTCTCAGGAACATAAAACACACAATTGTGCAATAGAATGCAAAAAGGAGGACAAAATATAGCTTATAGCAAGAGCCCTAGTGACTAGAACGTGTTGGATAACTGAACCGACGTTTTGGAGGTTGAATCCCCGTTTAAGGTGTTCTCGTCTTCCTAGAATCAGATCTGGTTGGTATATAAGGGCTAACCAACCTCCAGACTCAGGCACTGCTATATTTTCTACTTTACCAAGAGTTCATGTCAGATCAAAAATATCACATTATCTTACCTTGCGTTTAATAAGAGGAAATCCGTGTCCTGGTGCAGGTCGATGTGCAGTTTTTGGTCCTTTGTTACTTTTTCTATTGGTAGGGGAAGTAATTGGGGAAGGCTTTCTATTGAAGGGGTTCTCTTTGCATGTAGGCTGAAAAAAGAAAAGTCGCTTTTAACAAACAATTTTGGTCTGTGTAACATATGTGTGTTAATGCTGCAACAGATGTGTTTATCTTTATAATATACATTACACCCACAGGCTACTTATCAAACCATTAAAAGGCTTGCCAATAACAGAAAAGTGGATAGAGCTGCAAGCAATACCATATGTCTAACTATTGTGCTTTGCTTGTGCAGTAGCATTTTCCATAGACTTAGCAGTTTTATACATTAAGAAACTTATAGGTTACACATACCCAAACCACTGCAATATTGTACACAGGAACAACCACTGTGTATTTCAAAAAGGATTATCTGCTTCATTGATCCAGGATCAAGATCCAAGAGAGAAATAAAAAGGAAGAAACTGACAGTGAAATATTTTCTGTGCCTGGTAAAACAAATGCTGTTTTGTTTTCCAGGACAGCTCTTCTTGGATGTCAGAATGCACATATACAGGTTTTTTACTTTATTAAAATCACCTATAGCAATCAAATATTGTCTTAGTGTAGTCAGACTGAGATTGTATACAACACAAAGCTTCAAATCCCCCTCTCGAGTTATATACACAATATACACATACAGTACTGTGTAGCAGTAGCATTTTTTCACAACTATCTAAAGAATGCTTTCAGAAATAAAAAGTGTTAATAGTTTATTTTTATCAATGAACAAAATGGAAAGTAAATGAACAGAAGAGAAATCCAAATCAAATCAATATTTGGTGTGACCACCTTTTGCCTTCAAAACAGCATCAATTCTTCTATGTACACTTGCACAGAGTTTTTGAAGGAACTCGGCAGGTAGGTTGTTCCAAACATCTTGGAAAACTAACCACAAATCTTCTGTGGATGTCGGCTGCCTCAAATCCTTCTGTCTCTTCACGTAATCCCAGACAGACTCGATAATTCTGAGATCGGGGGTCTAAGGAGGCCAAATCATCACTTCCAGGACTCCTTGTTCTTTTTCTTTACACTGAAGATAATTCTTGATATTGGCTGTATGTTTGGGGTTGTTGTCCTGTTGCAGAATACATTTTGGGCCAATCACACACCTCCCTGATGGTATGGAATTATGGAAAAGTAACTGCTTGTATTTCTCAGCATTGAGGACACCATTGATCTTGACCAAATCTCCAACACCATTGCAGAAATACAGCCCCAGACTTGATAGAAACCTCCACCATGCTTCACTGTTGCCTAAAGACACTCATTATTGTACTGCTCTCCAGCTGTTCGGTGAACAAACTGCCTCCTGCTACAGCCAAATATTTCACATTTTGACACTGCGTTTTTTTCTGCAACCCAGTTCCTATGTTTTCATGCATAGATGAGTCGCTTAGCCTTGTTTCCACGTTGGAGGTATGGCTGTTTGACCGCATTTCTTCCATTTAACACCTCTCTCTGGGCAGGTTAATAACACCTCCTAGCTCCAATTATGCAAGTGCAATCAACACCTGGTTGCGATTAACAGATTATGTGGATTGGAGCAACATTGACCATATTTATTCCCAGATAATTTTTGTTCAAGTCATTCTGAATTGAGAAAGCTGGTCGGATGGCCAGTGAAACGTCTTCAAGAAAAATACAGCAAGTCCAGTTGCCTTGACTTATTTTTTACAGATATATCATGACCTGGATGAATGAGAACATTCACAGATACCTTATGTCTTGTTGCTGTGCTCAGTCTTGCCATGGTGTATGACCTGTGACATTAAACTGTCTTAAGGTGCCCATACACCTTACAACCATCGCAAGACTTTTGTCTTGCGATGGTTGTAAGGTCATTAAAAAAACGTACGATCTGCCCATCTTGGACAGGCAGATCGTACTTGCGATAATCGCAAGCCCGCAATTACGATTCTTGGCTGGTTTTCGAACATGTTGTAAGACAAAAGTCGTGCGACCGTACAGTAGAAACGGTCGCACGCCTTCCACACACCTTGCGATTATCGTACGATCGCGGGATTTCCCGCGATTATCCTAGATAATTGCAAGGTGTGTGGGCATCTTAACACAATCAAAGTAGCAGAGTTTGGCTGTTCCTCACCCAGTTTTAAGCCTCCTACACAGCTGTTTCTGTTTTAGTTAATGACTGTGTTTAAACCTACACAGCAGCCGCGTCATCCCTAAAATTTACCGTTGGGGTTCATCACAACTTGGCAAATGTTACCAAGGGGTCTCGGCCCTAGAAAGGTTGAGAACCACTGGTCTAGACCATTAGATCTAGAGCTTTTTCTTACCATCATCAGCACAGGCATTGTGCAACACAGGTGTTGTGTATGACACAAAATTGTTTATCACTGTGTGACAATTTCACATTTCATACTATTTTTTTCACATTTTAGGAATATAATTTTTGAGTTTGAAGCGCAGTGCTATTTTCTTTTTTCCTATTTTGGGTGTACTCCCCTATTAAGCACAGCTGCTCTTAAGAGTGTTATTTGATTCCTAGCGCAGTTTTTTTCTAACAACGTCTGAATAGCACAACATACCAAAGTATTGTTGCTGATCAAGTTCATCCTATCATGTTGATGGCGTATCCCAATGGCGATGGCTTCTTCCAGCAAGACAATGCGCCATGACACGGTGCTCGTATTGTGCAGGAGTGGTTTCAAGAACATGAGGGAGAATTTACCTTGCTTAGGTGGCCCCCCACAATCACCAGATCTCAATCCATTTGAGCATTTGTGGGACGAAGTTGAAAGAGCCATCAGGCAGCTGGTTCCACAACCATCAAATCTCACAGAACTGGACAGTGCTAGTCATACGGCATGGCGTCAGATTCCTCGCATCACTTTTCAACATCTCGTGGAGTCAATGCCAAGAAGAATCGCCGCAGTATTGAAGGCAAAAGGTGGCCCAATGAAGTACTGATCTCTCCGCTGGTCCCGAGCTTCGCTGTGCCTGGGGCGAGCCCGGGACCAGCATGGTGGTTCGGTGACAAGGGATCAGAGGGAGTCGGTACACGATCTCCCTCCGATCCCCTCTCCGGTGTTAGAATGCAGAAGTGATGTATATTACATCACTTCCGCATTCTTGTGTCACTCTCCGACTTCAGAAGCTGGAGAGAAGCTGATGAAGCAGATCTCTGCTTCATCAGTGCTTCTTTGGGGGTCCCTAGGTGACATTAGGGGTCTTGAAGTGAGGGATGCAATTTGATTTGTAAGAGCAGAATATAAAGTCACAAGAAAAATTATCCAATTTTTTAGGACCTAAAGTTTCATTAGCCTTCTGATATTGCCATTTGTCTGGCTCTTCAGGAAAAGACGGAGATAAAAATAGATAGTCATCTAAAAAGGTATGTAACTTGGTAAAATGGATTTAACCATCAAACCTAATGCAAGATGTTTTCACAGGTAGTGAGGAAAACATTTGTGCTTTACCTACAACAATATTGAATAACGAATATTAACATTATCCTTCCAATTATTCCACTTACCTTTACTGGCTGTTTAGCTTCTGGAGAAGGGGTCATTGCAGATGGATCAGGTGGACATGGAGCTTGATGGCTGGGATTGATCTGTAGACTGTCAGAAGATGAGTCTTTCTTCTCTGGGGAAAGACTTCCCTGCACTTCACTTGTATTGGCTAAGTCACTGGATGAGGAGAGGCTGGTATTAGTGGACAGAACACTAGCATCATGGCTACTGGCTGTAGAATGGTTGATATAGTTTGTGTTCTCCACATCTGATCGTCCTGATGTGGTTGGGGAGTGAATGGTTGGTTCTGAGGAGCTTTTAGGAACGTTTTCCGATTCATGACCCTTCGTGGAGGATTCTGTGGGAAGACTTTCTGTACTTAGAGCGGGTGATGGGCTGCCAGATGGAGGCTCTGAATGAGACAGACGGGAAGCCAGACAACTTGAGTGATGGGCTAAAGACAAAAGATAAATGCACAAGTTTTTTCCAATATATAAACCATAATAAAAGTACAACAAAGAGGATATGCAAAAAAGTACAGTTACAGTACCATGTAACAAACTGATGTTCAGCAGATAATTGTATAACAAAGGTCTAAAAACCTGTAATATGAAATCCTACACACTAGGGGAGAAATTTATCAAAAGAGGAGCAGACAAATTTTGGAGCAGTTGCCCAAATGAGCCCAAAAATATTTATATTGGGATCTTCTGTGCAGACATGGCAGGCAGAGTAATGGATCTCGCCAAGTATAAATCTGCTGAGGGGGAGGGCGTGCTCTGAGATGTTAGGAGAGTGGGGCAGAAAGAATAAGTGCACTTTCTATAATTTGTGACCCTTTTGGTAATTAGCAGCAGAATCTGCTCAGTTGTTGCAATTTAGAAAAGGTTTATTCATGTGCCACTCTTGGTCAATTTCTCCTCATAGAGTTTCAACTGGTGTTTTTTTATTAACCACTGGGTTTTTTATTTTCAATGTACTCCATTCACACCATACATGTGCGATGGCGTGCACTGCATAAAAATGCAGCAAATCTGCATTTTATGCAATGCACAAAATCGCATTATAAAACAAACACTGTTGTGCATAGGGTTTTAACTTTAACAAAGTTTTGTTTAACAAACTTTAACAAAGTTTTGTTAACTTTGCATAGGGTTTGGTAACTTTACAAACCAGCATACACATTATGTGTGCCATAATGTGCATCTGCTGTTGTGAACCGGCTCTTAGGTGTCACTGTGGCTCCTCACGCCTCTGCTAATTAAAAGCAGAAACATTTAATTTATGCCGCATCCTTTATTTAAAACTGGCAGAACAGTGACACCAAGTGACCACATTAGCAAGTTTACAGTGTTGATCAGTACCTATTATATATCCCCGAAGAAGAATGGTACCCAAAATGTCGTCCTCCTGCTGACACGCATTGGCTCTGTTCATTTTTTGCCTATGATCTGCACTGCCTAATGAAAGCAAGATTACCCACTGCACACCTGCTGTATAGACAATGATGTTTAAAAATGTCCTGATAGGACAGAAGGTTCCCCAAATGTCTCCTTAACTACAATGGTCGGTTGGGAGGTGCCTACAAACAACCAAAACTAGGCAACAAAAGATTCCAACAAGCATACCTATGAAATATTGAAATTGCAGAAAACAAAATCAACTCTGGTTATTAGTTGGACTTTCTTACCCAGAGGGGAAGCATTTGGGGCTTTGGGTGCTGGTCTTTTTCTTGCTTTAGGGCTGCTGGTTGGGGTAAATCCATACCACGGATGGTTTGGCTTTAGATTATTCTCGTCTGACTCCTGTTCCTCTTCGTCTTCAAATGGATTGTAGTGCTTGGGCTTAGAGGGGCTATCAATAGCTGCTTCTTCTGCTGCTTTGGAGCTCTTTTCTGCATCATCTTCATTCTGTAACACAGATGGAGGTGGTGGGGCAGCCCTTTTTTTAGGCTCACTTGCTGCCACCAAGGAAATCCAAGGAGGGTCTTTAGAACGTTTTCCATCCTCCTCTCTGTAAAGAAAGCCACACCAGAAAAAAAAAAAGATGCAAAATTAAATCTTGCAAAAATAAAAAGGGTTATAAAGCCAAAAGAAGTCAACTAAGACCTTACAGAGAACAATGGTGCAGGCTGTGATAATTCCTAACAGCAGAGAAAAATCCAAATGTTGTTATAAGTTTAGCTACACTCATTTACGAATTTCCCCCTTTAACATCACACTTTTTTCCCCTTTGCCAATTTACCCTTACGCTCTCCAAGGTTTTGATTTTCTTTGTTTTTAATATGCTAGTATTCTGTATGATTATAGCATTACTGCAGGATGCTGATTTCATTACCAGTTGCAGAAATACCCATTTTTTATCACTATTGTATGAAAGTGTTTTTAACGTGCATGCACATTAATAAGCCTTAAAAAGAAAACTGATGCACTGTGAACCTGCAGTACAAGAATTTCCCCTTTCTGCTTTTTCCATTGTGTAGATCTGTCCTTTTTGTACCTCCCCTGCTGCTTCTTATATATTTCCCCATCAGTCATCAGAAAACCAGTTATCAGGGGGCAGCTCTGACATGATTGCCACCTCCACATAGTAGCATAGTTCAGAAAAAGGCATGCAATGGGGAAAAGGTCAGCTGTAGTAGTAGCACAAGATGACTTTGTCCTATTTTTGTTGGGATCAGGTAGGTCCACAAACCAATGTTCTCTTAAATCCCAGGTCCAGGCTAAGCACAGAACCTTTTCTTCTTTCCAAAGATACTTGCAAGTTTAAGTTTTGCATACGCAAAGAAAAACAGTCAAAAGGTTTCTTTATTCAAAATGACTGCAAATTAGACATATTCTACATTGGCTCTTATGTGCAGAATTACCAATCACATAAAAAAAAGTAATTCCATTCTTAAACAGAAAAGAACACAGATCTAGCAGATTTATAGGCTAGGTTCAGATCTGAGCGATACCCGGTACCACGCAATCGTGTTCAAACAGCGATTCTAACGGGGTTATATCTGCGCAGCAATCGCAAAAAAAAGTACCTTTTTTTGGCGACACACGACGCGCTGCTTTTTTAGCCACCATCGTGTTCAATTGCAGGGGCGGAATTGCGGCGGGAAACCGTGCGATCCGCCTGGCGCGACTGGGGTGCGCCAGGCGGTTTTGTGCGTGATTGCCACACGGTCAGGAATCGCCCAGATGTGAACCTAGCCTTAAAGGAAGCAGTACTAGGAGCCAAAGTAATTCATTATTTTTTTACAAATAAAAGCTCTTAAACTGTTTAAAGCTCAAATCTGGGATAAGCAAATATTGTCCAAATACAAAAAGGCATGTGTATTCTTACTTGAATCTTGGTGTGATTTGTGTATTTATTTCAGAACTGTGCAGTAATCCAGAGTAAAATGTTGACTATGTGCAGGAACTTCATGTGATAAAGACCAGTCACTGCTGATCTCTCTCTCCCTCCCTTGCAAAGGGTAACCGGTCTTTTATCTGTCCCCTCCTGTAGTTTTCTGCAGGCAGCCTGTAGTGGGAGTTGTTGGGCCCCTCCTACAGCTCTGCTCCCTGTGCATGCTATGTAACGCACAGTAATGATGTCACTACTAATTTTACAAGGTAAACATTGGGTTTGCCTGGCATTTGGTGCAAACAAAGCAGATTTATATCCTTTGCGGCTATTGAGAAATGTATTTCAATGAACGTTTTTGTTCCCAAAGTTCACTTGTAGTTCAACCTCTTACTTAGAAATCATTGTTATTCACCTTTCTGAAGACCTCTGTCTGCCTCTAGGCTTAGGGACTGGTGGGGTTGACATCTGCTGCTGCTCACCTACAATGCAAACAGATTCAATGTAAAACACTTATTGTGATGGTGCTAACTTGCATGCAAGTTTTTATTTTTTAAATTGATCATCAATAAATCAAACAGCTTTCAAACAATGTGGGCCCTTTAACAAACATCTAACTAACTTACCGTTCACAAGACTTGTTGGTCGTGCGGGGCTCTGCCCTGCTCCTGATCGAGCTCGAGGCAGAGGCAGAGGTGCTACTTCACTTGACTTCCTTGGTGCTGGCACTGGTCGTGTGTCTGGTACACTATCTGCATCAGGTTCTTTTTGAGGTTTGTTCGGAAGTGGAGGCTTTGGAGGAACGCGTGGTTTGGGAGGGCTTTGGACTGCATTTTGTACAGAATCTTCTTCTGCAGACTCGGGACTGATGGTACCTGGTCGAGGTCGATTATGGTGGGTACACACAAACGTGCCAGTCTCAGCACCAGGTCGATACGAACCGGGAAGCAGAGTGCTGGAGCACTCTTTACACCTGTAATGCGTGAAAACAAAAAATACTTCTATAAAAAGGTCACTTTCTCACCAGTTCAGATAAGGTCAAAAATGAAAAGGAGAAAAGAAGCCTATAAACAGGTTAATTGTGACACATGTTTACAGTATATCTAATCCCCCCTTCCCCCCTAAAATCTAATATACCGTATATACTCGAGTATTGCTAGGTTATTGTTTTTCTTTGAAATAAATATTCATGTAATTTTATTGGTATCTATCTTCATTTTGTACATTTACCAGTAGCTGCCTCATTTCCCACCCTAGGCTTATACTCGAGTCAATATTTTTTCCCAGTTTTTTGTGGTAAAATTAGGTACCTCGGCTTATATTCGGGTCGGCTTATACTCGAGTATATACGGTATTGTATCTTAACTAGTTCTGATGTGGTGGCTGCATTAGTTTTCTTTTCAGGTAAAGTACATTTTCTGCACATATGGTAAAATACATAAAAGTCCAAAACAGGAGCACAGCATAAGGATGCAACACTGCTCCATAGCTACAATACATTGAGTGAGCATTGCCACGCTAGGTCAGGAATTGTTTTGCAGGCAGGTTTACTAGGTGAAAAAAAAAAAAATAAGAAAAAGCCTGAAAACCACATCTAGGGACTGGTAAGCTGCAATATGTTACAGTCTTGTTATTGGGTTTAGATCCACTTTAAAGTGTATGGAAAGTGTATGGAAATCCTAACAATGAACTTCTTCCTATTTGCTCTTTTTGGTCTGTTAACTATACCAATGAAATTGCAAACATTACCCGTTGATTCTGCCAGAAATCTTGCAAGTTGATGCAAACTTCCCGTGGACCTGCTTTTGGGTTTAAATGCAGCACTGCTGAAATGCATGCATCCAAATGCAAAGGGCCACATTTGATGTACTTTGCCTGCCTAGTAAACATATTGCAGGACACCACCACAGAAGTAAATGTCAAATGCTGGCGCACAATGACCACCAACACAAACTCTAACAGCAAGCATTGTAAGTGCCAAAGTACAGTGTCTGACTACATGGATTAGTTCAACTAATATGTCTTGGATCACTGATACAGACCTGGCATCAGACATCCTTTTTTTTTTTTTAACGTGCCTGCATCTTAAGTAATGTGCAAGTGTAGCATTTGCAGGGACTGATTAACGCTTGAAGAGATCTCAGTGTTCCAGCTGAAAATGTTATGATCTTCTTTGTGTGTCTAGAAAGTCAGCATCATCTTTGTCTAGCCATCATTCCTGATTCTCCTTCCTGGAATATGATGCCAGTTCAAATATGACATAAATTATACAGTCATCTGGGGTGTTTGCTGCAGCCTGAAGGAACCCACAATCGGCGGATCCAAATCTTGGATGCGTATGTTTTTTGGATACACATTAAGTACTCAAATATTTACATCTATATTCTAACCTAACTGTAAATGTAGATTACTGTACAATCTTTAAGATATATTATATAAATAGCGGTACAAATTCTGTAGTTTTGTGATATGATACAAACTTTTGTTTTGAGTGCAGTAGAAAATGTAATGCCATAAGTAATGGCAGAATTTTTAAAGATAATAAAAACAAAATGTTTTAAAAAAAAAACAAATGCTCCAGGTAAAGCCGTACTGGCTTTGCATACAAATCATGTTGCAAATATTTAACCACTTGAAGGCCATAGTGTTTCACCCCCTTCCTGGCCAGGCCATTTTTCAGTATTCAGCGCTGCCGTACTTTGACTGATGTTTATTCCGTCATGCAACGCTTTACTGAAACGATTTTCATACCATTTTTTGGGGACAGATAGAGCTTTCTTTTGGTGGCTTTTATTCACCACTGGGGTTTTTATTTTTTACTATATAACAAAAAAAGTACCCTAAATTTTTAAAAAAAACATGTTTCCCTATAAAATGTTATGAAACATTTTTTTTCACCCCAATTTTTTGGTAAAATATAAAAGTCGGGGTCACGTCGGGTAAATAGACACTAAACATGTCAACCTTTAAAATTGCGCGTGCCCGCAAAATCGCAGAAAACGACCGCAGCCAAAATTGGCCATAGGCGACGCTTTAAACGTTTTTACCGCTCATCAGTTTAGTGTCATCAGTGATTGATGGCCCTAGAATTATTGTTCTCACTGCGACGTTCGCGGCGATATGTAACATGTGCTGCATAATGGGCGCAATCGTCGGTTTCGTACATAGGCGCACCCGACGCATGTTTGCGCGTGTATCTGGGGGGCGGGGGACTTTAAAAAAATGTTTGTGTTATTTTTTTTTATTTTTTTTAGCTTCTTTATTTTTTTTAGCTTCTTTATTTTTTTTAATGCTGTAATTTTTTTTTTTTTACTTAACTTTATTGCTATAACATAGGGGACTAAGGAATCCCCTATGTAATAGCCAGTTCACCAAACAGGTCCTCTTTATGGAGACATCAGGGGTCTCAAGACCTCTGATGTCACCTAGGGACCCCCACAGAAGCTGATGAAGCACAGATCTGCTCCATCAGCTTCTCTCCGGTGTTCTGCACCGGAGAGTGACACTGAATGCAGGAAGTGATGTAATATACATCACTTCCTGCATTCGGGGACAAGAAGAGAGATCAAAGGGATGATCAAGTAATGATCATCCCTTTGATCTCCTGTTAGAGCGTCGCCGTGCCGGTCCCAGCCGCACCGGCCACATCGGAACACGGGACCGGCAGCGGCGGCGAAGAGACGAGCAGGAGGAGGTACGGGGGGGGGGGGGCGGCGCACACCTGCAGATCCTGCAAGCGATCGGGCGTCTCTAGAGACGCCTGACCGCTTGTATGTAAACAGCCATCGCTGGCTGTTTACATGCTGACGGTTTTCCCTCTCGTGTGCGGCGCTCAGCGCGGACACGAGAGGGGGGAGGGGCAGGACGTCTTAAGACGCCCTCCCGCTCTGAGCAGACGTCCATCTGGCCGTTCACAAACGGCCATGGACGTAAGGTAGTTAAAGCGTCCAGCCAGGAGCCAGCAAAGTATAACATTGGTCCTTAGAAGAGAACTCTTGGGGAAGTAAAATGTACTCTTCACAATAGTTTGAGCCGGCGTGCGACACTGCAGCTGTCATATGCGTTCTCTAAGGACTGAGAACTGAGTGTTGACAAACTGCTGATCACTCAGCTCAGGGCTTCTCCCTGCAACGAGCAATGACTGTCAGTCACCGCTCTCCCCGGGGATTCCCTCTTCCTTCCACCAGCACTGATTGGAGGGACAGACAGCTGAGGGGGCGGGCACAGCTGGCTCAATAGAGGCAATCTGTCAATCAAGCAGCCGGGTGGATCCCGACAATATTGCCAGGATCCTTCCTGGCTGCAGCATGTCTGTCAGAATATAGTGGACTGTAGTCCGCCATTTGCTGCATTTGGGTCAAAGGAGTACATTAATAAATGTACTTCCATGACCCAAAAGAGAATTAAAGCCAAAAATAAGGTTTGGTTTAAGTAGGGGATGAATACATTGGTGGAACAATTGGGTCTTTGCGAACTGAGCAAAGACACCATGGTAGGGGAGTGTAGCAGTGAAATGTATTGATTTTAGAGTGGAACGCACAGCCAGAATATTAAAAAAAAAAAGTTTAATTCTGTTTTGGTGGGGAAAAAAAAGAAGCAGCAACCCAAAGCCCATAGGAATATTCATGGCCCTGAGTCAGAGGTGTACTAGTAGTTAAAAAGGTTGTTTGAGGACTTATCACTGCAGGTGGCGCTGTACAATCACCAGGGATGTGACTGACAGAAAAATGAAGCATCTTTGTAGAATAGGCTGCACAGGGTGGATGTGTAGAGAAGGAGGGAGAGACTGCTCATAAGATTCTCCTCACCAGAAGACCACAGGAAAAAAACGCTCTCAACTCCATTACTGTGTCAGCAAACTTGGTAGAGAAGAGAAGACGGTGAAGATTTAAAATGGGGGTTAAAGCCTAGCAGTGAAAAAAAAAAAAAGCAGTAAAACAGGCCCAAGGTGCACAATGCACAACATGCAACTTAAAGTATGAAAGCACAATAAAGAAGGTGAGATTATACTAACCCTCACATACTGCCTGGGCATATACAACAGGTTCGGAAGAAATGTCACAAAGGGAAAAAATTCTCTACACAGCTACTAGCCCGCCAGCCATTCACAACAATGAGGTAACTAAAACACATACAGCAGGACTGTCTCAGAGAGAACATCAGTATACTAAATCAGTTCCCTTGACCCTCTCCTTATTTCCTTTGTTTTTATTGAGAATAAACAGTTTTAAAAAAAAAAGCATTTTCCTGTAATTTGCTACCCCTTAATAAATGTACCCCCAAAATATAATCAACAAGGTCTGCAGATCAGGCAGCAATAAATCAATATAGCAGGGAGATGCTAAACAGAGCTGTAATACATCTGTCCTGGCCTCTGTACAGACTGGAAGTGTGTTGACTATATTCCGGATGTAAACACAACATGAAGTGAGCATCAGAAGAATCAGAAGCCCAGGAGGTGATCCTTTCAGCTCTTGGGCTAAGTACTGGACCACGGCTATCACAGAGAGCCAGTGGTCCAGAAGTACTGGACCACGGCTATCACAGAGAGCCAGTGGTCCAGAAGTACTGGACCACGGCTATCACAGAGAGCCAGTGGTCCAGAAGTACTGGACCACGGCTATCACAGAGAGCCAGTGGTCCAGAGCTGGTGTCAGCAAAGGCCCAGAGGAGCTGCTCAGACCAGCCGCCATTTTTAAATGATGCAGCCATAAAATAGCATCCATCTCTGTGCTGTCTTAAAACAGTGGCCAGGACTCAAATGGTTGATGAACTGGGAAAACCTGTGCTCATTGGTTAACTGGAGAGACTTCCAGGATTTCCAATATCTGCTCTAAATTTACCAGTAGCTGTAGAAAACCTTCCAATTTCAGCACAAAATATATCGAATAGGAAAGAGACATCAATTCTCCTAAAAACACTAAGCGAAACAGAGCAGGTATGAAGGGGTTATAGCCTTCAGTTTTCTATGTGCTAGTGTCCATTTCTCCTGGAGGCGACAGTTTAACCCTAGGTTGCTTATTATTATCAAGCTGTGTCCCAAAATGAAGTGCTGGATATGCACTTTAAAAAAATTAGTGAGCAGCTTGATGTTCTCAGAAATGACTACCCTTGCCATTAATAAAGAAATGCAAAACAAACAAAAAATAAAAATCCAGAAATAATTTAAACATATACACGGTGAAACATAATGAGAAGAAATACAGTGACAAAATAAGACACAAAAAACAGATAGACATGATGGGGAAAGGAAGAAAAAAAAAAGCTCAAAAGGGAAAAAACAGGAGAAATGGCTTTAAGGTGTACCTGAAACACTGCCGATGATACAGCTTTCCGTCTACTAAGCATCTCTGTACAAGGTGCACATGTTGCTGGCATAAGGCACAGGTGCTGCTCAGTGCCACACGAGTGGCTGTACTTGTGGAATCCAGACTACCCTAAATAAGATGACACACACACTTAACATATACTAAAATTCCCATCATATATATTACTACAAATCTTTTAGATTGTAAGCTCTCCTGAGCAGGTCTATCCCTCCTAACGCTCTTGTATCGAATTGTATTGTAACTGTACTGCTTCCCTTGCACTGCCAAACTGTTGGCACCATATCCTGTATAATAGCAATAATAAAACTGGTGACCAGTAACCAAAAGTACATGTGACATGAATCTGATCAAAAAATGTAATGATGGTATTTTGGCAGCAGTAGCCAACAGCTAAGGCACAAATATAAATTCAGGTTATCTGGAGAGAATGCTCATTTTAGAATTTATCTGTCAATAATTAAAAGGTGTATGGGCTGCTGATGGCTTTCACAGTTGACTGTTACCACTGGCTACAATTAAGGATGGAAGATATGTTCATTAAAGCTGCATCAAATGATGTATGTGGCTCTCAGGGCTGCATAATATCAGCAGTTAGAATCTGCCAGAATAACACCCATATCTGACAGGCTAAGCCAGCAACTGAATAGGAGATGTCTCAGGTAGACAAATCTACATATCTATAGGCACAATTTAACGCCATTGCTAGCACTATTCTTTAGCTATACCTGAGGTTGTGTAACTTGACTCTGTCCTTGCTGCAGTGGAAAGGTCTGTTTGAACTGAGGAACTCCAGCTGTGAGAATAAATAAAAGTATAAGTGAGTTAAATAAAGAGCTGGTGGAAGAAGACATGCAGAGTGCCAGCAGAAAGGGTAGCACATTAATCATATATTTTCAACTACACTATAACAACTACCCCATACTCATTCACAAAGGGGGGGCGTCATCTGGAAGCCCCCTTTATGAAATGCAGATACCCCCTCCCTGGACAACCACTGAGCCAGGGTTGTGGGGAGGAGGCCCTTGTTCCCATCGGCATGGTGACTAGGGGAGCCCCCCTGGAAAAGCACCCTCCCAATGTCAAGGGAATGTAGCATGGTATGGTGAAAGGAGGTGGGGCCGGCTGGCCCCCCACCCCATTTTTCCTTGTCCGGCCACTGCTCGGATTAAGGGGGTCCCTCCTAACATTCTGGTAGGAATTTGAGAGGGGAACTGCACACTGGTTTTCATACCCAGAGACATTGGCGATCAGGACAATTAGAAAAAGTGAATCTCCCAAGGCTGGGTTCATACCTAGTCGACAGCGTTTTTTGCACGTTTCTGATTCACATTTTTTACGCATAAATCAAATTGTGCATTTTTGTGTGCAGATTGTAGCTCATTGATGTTAATGAGCAAATGCGTGCGAAAACACAGCAAATGTGTGTTTTCAAGCATTTCCTATTAAGTCTACAGGGCCAAAACGAGCTGTAATATGTCCAAAAAAAAGCTCATGAACTTCGCCAGCGACAGGCGTTTTGCTTATTGCGACAAAAAATGCTCACATGTGAACAGGGCCATAGAAATTAATGGAATTTTGGGGGGCAGAAAAAGCGCTACAAAACGCTCAGTGTGAACCAGGCCTAAAGGAGACACAGCAAAAAAAAAAAAAACAGACAGGGTTCTAAACCCCTCACCACTCTAGCCAAATCTATAAAAAAAAAAAGTTTTGCCTTTAGATACTCTTTAAGCCCTTACCTGGGTTGGATTTGCGAAAAAAGTTGTAATACTGAGATACATAGGTCATAATGCTAAGACGATCTGGCACTTTCATGGATACCATGTCATCTGGGTCAAGCAATGTCGGTATGCCCAGTTCTCGCTCTGCCACATCAAAGGCCTGGATAGAAAAAAAAGTAGGACAAAAAGTAGTTAAACAGAAAATCAGTTTATTATTATATTGTTATACTGGATTTATATAGCACCAACAGTTTGCTCAACGCTTTACAACATAATAGGTGACTGTATATTTACAATACAATTCAATACACAAGGGGTAGGAGAGTCTTGCTGGTGAGATTAAACAACCGTATGCAGTGGCTCATGGCAAACAGATCAGCTTTGAAAAATTTTGAACTGCTAAAATCTAGTTTCTAATTGCCACAGGACAACTCTTTGCACAATGCTATGGAAACAATAAGAACAATGCAGGAAAGGGAAGTAAAAACCAAAATGCAGTGGGAGACCATTATCAATACTGTGTTAATGATTGTGGTGTTAACCTGTAGCCTCTTATATTTTACATTGCAAGTTGCAAAGTAGTAAATTGCACACATGCACAATCACATACCTACACGCAATAGGTTGAACTTGATGGACCTGTGTCTTTATTCGACCTCAAATACTATGTAACTATGCAAGTTAGGGCAGGGATGGACAAATTGTTATAGAGTTCAGTAGCCAGCCGGATATTTTTTGGGAGACCGCTCCTTTTACAACTAGAGAAAATCTCAAAAGTTAGGCGCCAGCTGTAATTGTTGAGCATTGACTATCTACCTGGCTACTGGTATTTGTTCCGCCCTGCCATAAATGCATATTTAAATGGAGTTTAGCTTTAACCCCTTCACGACCAGTGATGCACATAGTACTAACTGGCAGCGGGCTTGTTTAGCCGCCGGGACTGTTTACATTTGTAGAGCTGGCGTCCAGGTTTACAATACAAGCGATTCAGTTTACTACGAGCCAGTAAACTGAATGCGTATCTCAAAACAGATGACCTTTAGGGGCTTTTAAAGTGTCGTCTATGGACTTTATGGGGTACTGAATTTGGTTTCAGAGGAACACAGTTTTTAACCTAGGCATGTTGCGTATCTATTTACTCGTTATAACCTCATCTTTTATATTTTATAACTAGGGTTGCACAGATACCAAGTACAGTACTCGGTACAAGTACGAGTACATGAACCGATACTTTTGAGCTCCAAAACTAGACTAGAGAAAAATTCAAAAATTAGGAGGCAGCTGTCATTTGTAAGGAGCACACAGAGCTCCTGGGATTTGTACATCTCTGTTTTAATGTACGATTTTGTTTTTATAAATATAAATAAAGGGATGCACAGATACCAGTTTTGCGAGTACGAGTACTGGTACTTGCCGAGTACTTACAAGTAAGAGTACTGATACATTTTTGTTTATTGTCATGTGACAGTTTTTCTAAAACAATACAGACTAATGATTTCAGGACAGTGGTAGAGTGCCAGAGCCAAGTCCCAGCTGCATCCACTGCCACCCTGGTAGTTCTCATGAAAATGCCAAGTATCTGCACTGGTACTCGAAAAGTATCTGTGCAACCCTATTTATAACCAAAATTGGTATTTTATTGTGTTTAATTAAATTAAAAATGTTTCACTCATTTTTGGGTTTGATAATTTGCGCTAATATCTTGCAACATAAAAACGGCCTCGGTCATTAAGTGGTTAATACCCTTTTGAATGCTTTTACAGTAACAGATTACAACGCATAGAAAATTTGTGACTTTATACAAAAAATATATGATAACTATAACTTTTCATTTTAAACCACTAGGATTATCGCAGGTAATCATTTTGCAGGTCTGCCCTCATGAGCACAGTACACTATGGAAGCGGCTGCATTCATTCGTGTACATGAGAAAATATGAGCTCAAAGCCACAATGAAGTGATTTTTATAACAGCATTAAGGTGCCCATACACTTTACAACCCTCGCAAGACTTTTGTCTTGCGAGGGTTGTAAAGTACTTTTAAAAAAACGTAAGATCTGCCCATCTTGGACAGGCAGATCATACTTGCGATCATCGCAAGCCCCCTGAGGAGCGGGATTGCGATGACTGCAATGAGGGGCGGGCTTCCGATGACTGCAAACGGGCAGTGTGTGCGTGCGCACACCGGCCCGTTCGGCAGTTGTCGAACAAGCAGGCAACTAACTCGCCGAGAATCGTACGATTCCCGGCGGGTTTTCCAGCCTGCTTGTTCGACGGAAGACGTGCGACCGTACAGTAGAAACAGTCGCACGCCTTCCTTACACTGCACGATTCTCGTACGATCACGGGATTTCCCGCGATTCTCGCATGAGAATCGTGCAGTGTATGGGCACCTTTAGACACAATTCAGAATTCAGCAGATGTACCACCCCACACACAGAAATCGGTGGAATGAGAAAGAAACAACCACACAAGTGATTTGTGGCACATGCAAATCCTTTCATACACAACTTGGTTGCTGAAAAAATGTATTATAGTCAACTATATCACTAATTACTGACGCTTCATCTTTTGCAGCTCCTTGAGCTGGGCACCAAATAGCAGAATTTAGTGACTCGTTTTATCCAGCGTAGCTGTTAAGGTAATTTGTAGCTGCACTGACATGTATTGTATCCAGCTTCAAGTCACAGTGCGCACTATACACTGAGTGGCCAGATTATTATGACCACCTGACGTTTGTAGGCGAATTAGCTATAATTTCGCACTGAAGTTGCTACAGGGCCAGACCATTATAAATAGTAGGGATGCACAGATACATTTTGAGTACCAGTGCAGATACTTTGCATTTTCATGAGAACTACCAGGGTTGCAGCTGGGACCTGGCTCTGGCACTCCACCACTGTCCTGAAATCATTAGTCTGTATTGTTTTAGAAAAACTGTTACATGACGATAAACAAAAATGTATCAGTACTCGTAAGTACTCGGCAAGTACCAGTACTCGTACTCGCAAAACTGGTATCTGTGCATTCCTTTATTTATAGTTATAAAAACAAAAAGCATACATTAAAAGCAGAGATGTACTGATCCCAGGAGCTCCGTGTGCTCCTTACAAATGACAGCTGCCTCCTAATTTTTGAAATTTTCTCTAGTGTAGTCTTGGAGCTCAAAAGTATCGGAACATGTACTCGTACTTGTACCGAGTACTGTACTTGGTATCTGTGCAACCCTAATAAATAGGGAAGCAGGTTGTTTACCACGACAGTAGAAGTGATTTGTTTCTGAAGATATGGGTAAACAACGCGATTTAACAGCCTTTGAACGTGGGATGATTGTTGGCGCTCGGAGCCATGGAGCGAGTATCAGCAAAACAGCAGAATTCGTTAAATGTTCAAGAGCAGCTGTTGTTAAAGTGTTTATAGACTGGACTGTCAGCCGAAAATCTGGGTCTGAACCTGCGAATTGCGGCCGTCAGCGACTAGTCAATGTTAGGGCAGAAAGGAGAGTTGGCAAGACTGGTACAAGACAACAGAAGGGCAACAGTGCAGTGTCAGATTCCTCGCATCACCTTTCAACATCTCGTGGAGTCATCTCGTGGCCCAAGGAAGTACTGATGGGGTGGTCATAATAATCTGGCCACTCAGTATATACACATTTACACACACACTTGTGCAAATAAAACTTCTCAATATATACCTACATACATATATGTGTCCTTTCCTCCATGCCCAACCCCACGATGATAATGTTGCACCCTTTCACCAGACTAATACGACTCTAAAATTGACTCCTTTGCAAAAAAAAAAAAATCATCAGCACCTAAATATTCTTTTGATCTTACAATAAAGAAGTAAGAAGACTTTAAGGGCCCATTCACACTATGGCATTGCTGTAGGTTGCGTCCTTGTGTGTTGCATGTTAATGTGCAACAGCATCACACCAGAATGGACAAAAAAAAGGGAATGCAGCATTTTTTCAAACATGGCGCACCACTACACACGGCAGTGTTTCCACGCATTGTAGTGAGCTGACACTCGCACTGGCAAGCAAAGCTGAAAAGGAGAGTCCAGGATAAACCCTCCCGCTCTCAGCATACCTCAGTTTTGCAGCAAGCAATAAAGAACAGAGAGGAGAGACCTATGTCACATTGCACTCCAAGATTTTTTTTTTTCTCAGGCATGATAAAAATTCTATTTCCTTAAACAGGCCATACACCTATCGTTTTCGCTAGTGCAGCCCTGTGGGGCTGACCAAGTCTCTGCAAGGTCTGCACCATCTGTTGGACATTGGCTGACAGCATGTGAACTAATTGCTCCCTCAGCAGGAGGTCATCCAGATATCCCACAGTGGGAATCGCCTGGGATTGCAGCAGAGCAAAAACAGGAGCATGAACCTGAGATGCAGTGGACAGGCCGAAGGAAAGGACAACAAATTGAAAAAGCTGTATGCCCACAGCAAAATACAGGTGGCATTGGTGAGCTGGAAAGATAGGGATGTACAAGTGAGCATCTTTGATGTCCCCCAAGGCCAGAAAATCTCCCGGATGAAAAGACGCAATGAAGGACCAAGCAAATTTCATAGTTCAACTACAGTATGGGTCCGGTGCCCTCTTTTGTCTTGGGAGCAGTGAACAGGTTGGTGTAAAACTGCTGGAACCTCTTTTCCTCTGGTACCACATTGATGACCTCTTGGGAAAGGGGTTGCACCAGGGCAGCACGGGGATCTGCCAGTCTTTGCGGAGACTTTGGTAACTTGGACAACATGAAACAGAGATAAGCTTCTTCCAATGTCTACCATTTCCAGTAGAGAGGAAACATAGATTTGTAGTAAGTAGGTCTCATTTTGACGTGGACAGCTAGGAGTATCTGTTGAGTGTTTTACCTATGCACTAAGAAAAAAGGAAGACCGCAAGAAGCTGGCGAAAAGCAAGTGATGCACCAGATCTTATCCATTGTTTGTGATTATAGGGATGTTGCTGATGTGTTGGAGCAGAGGTCAGCAACCTTTTCCACATTTCACTAACGGGTGAAGAGTTTGGAGACGGCATGAGAAGTGAACGATCTAGGACAACATAGCTGAACTGGAAAGTGAGCTGAATTGGAGAATGTTTCCAAATCAGCAATGTTGTCCTGGATTGTTCACTTCTCCGGTCTTCTCCAATCTCCTAACCCTTCAGTAAATAACCCTGTATATGTCAAATTACAAGCAGAGTTGTACTGCTAATGGCAAGTTAAACTCAATATATCTAAGGCCCATGTTTACCCCATTTTTGGTAGTGTAAGGGATGGTTAAAACCACTGTCCTTTTTTCTGGGGGAGGGGGGTAGGGTTGATGTCATCTGTGTATCACTAGCAGGGCTTGAAAAATGTGATGGTGTCTCACCAGTCAGTCAAAAATTTCACCAGTCAGCATGACCGGACTATAGCCTTGCAATTTATGTTAACATTTTTTGGGGACAGATAGAGCTTTCTTTTGGAGGTATATAATAACCACTGGGGGG
>NW_017308346.1:17431-23337 GCF_000935625.1 Nanorana parkeri | reverse complement strand
AGTCAGCGCTGGCGGATCGGAGCGGGGAGGGGGGAATCCATCCCCTCCCATGTCACGGCAGAGAGCCGTGACAGGATCGAGAGGTGAGCGAACGCCGGTATGTGTTCGCTCACCTCCCGATCTACTGAGCCGAGCTGTGACAGTCTCATTGTCACAGGTCGGCTAGAACTATGAGGTGAGTGAAAAGCACTCACCTCATAGTTCTCCTTTAAGGGAGACAGTTGTCAATTTGTGGCGAAAGATATCAGGTTTTAGTGGACGTAACATTTAATGCTTCTTACTTTCCAACAAAGACTCATTCCAAGACACTTCAAGACGAGGCAAAAATAAATCTATTTTAGATCAATTAGTAATATAAAAGTGAACTGATGTAATATGAGCAATAATCTACTAATACAAGGAAGCCTTTGTTATGCCAGCTTGGAAAAACAGGAAAGTGCAGTCACATTTGTTGAAATGTAATAAATGCAGAGCTCACCCCCATTTTAATGAGCACAAGGTATAAACAGGTATTACTAGGTAACACCCAGCCCAAGCTATTATAAGGATGACTTCTAAAATGTCACACATGAGTTCAATGCAACCAAGTCTGGAAATAGGATTAATTTCCTTATTTACATAATGCAATCATATACAGCAGCGTCACAGTAGTATACAACTACTCAGTCATTCCCCTGAATCTGTTTACATGCAAACTATTCATATACATTCATATTGTGCGCATACAATCACACCGATAAAACAAATCTGGTGAGAAGCCAATTATCCTTCCATCCTTGGACTGGGGAAATGTTTAATTAGACCATATATACACATTGTTAAAGTATCCTGTAACCATACACCACACAACAAATGCATGGTGGGTGCCCTTGAGTCACCATGTTCACAGGGCTGCATTGATCTACATAGATTAACACAGGTTAACCATTGTTTTCTACATGCCCTGTCCACACCATACAGGTGCAGTGGTGTGTTTTGCATAAACATGCAGCATGTCTGCATTTTTATGCAGGGAAACTCACTGAGGTGCATAGAGCTGAATGAAATGTAATTTTGTGACATTTTAATGAAGTTAAAAAAAAAACCATTGTGATGCATTATAACAATAATGCACCGCACTGCCCCTACACAATGCAGACCAGCGAGTGCAGGCTATACGGCACACAACGTGTCACAGCTGGTGTCATTGAGCCCTTAAAATCCAGCAAGCCTTACAAAATGTCTCTTAAAGGGAACCTTTTTTGACCAGTGCAGCCATACAGCTGACATCCCCTCCCTTTTAGACTGTAAGCCCTCATGGGTAGGGCCCTCCTTACCATCTTGTCTTGATTTGTATTGTGACTGTAATGTCTTCCTTATATTGTAAAGCGCTGCGCAAACTGTTGGCGCTATATAAATCCTGTATAATAATAATCCCGAAAAATTGGGAACAGGGGGGGGTCTCACTTTATTCTATGAGCAAAATCAAAAAATTACAATTTATAATGAAGTTTGTCACTAGAATAGAAAACAAAACAGCTTGTACCAGCCAAGGGATACTGTTGTCCAATAGGAATTATAATGGGGCTTTATCTTACTATTGTTCAATGCATGGTAAAACAACTGAAACGAACCCAGAGGGAACCTAAAAGCTAGAGGAAACGTTTAATGAAGTGTATAGCAGCAAGTTTGTATCAAGATCCAATGGCTAATTTGTAACTAAGATATGCACTGAACTACGTATGTACTTATCACGCCGACCAAAATCCTTAGTGGGGTGACATGTTTATAAATAACAGAGCTCCATGAATAAGTGAGAAAAACCCAGATAACTGTAAATTATCCACATTACTGTAAAAAGCCATTTGCCTTAACCTAATACATAGGTCACCATGTATATTGTGCACTTCTGCTTAGAATCAGGTACATTCCTAAAGCATTAGATAAAGTTTAAAAAAAAAGTGTGTGGAAATGTTTTTGTGTAGTGTAGGCCGTTATCCATCAACATACATTTCACAAGCCACTTTGCCTATAGGCACTCACCTCTCAGCTCCATTTATCAGTGCTTGGAACATAAGGATGTTTGATCTTTGGCTGTCCAATACTTAGGCTCAAAGTACCTCAGGTTAGGTCTCATGCACATGGGAATTATAATACAAGCATCCAGGTGCATTTCGAGATAATAATTTCTAAACACAATATAAGCATGCAATGTTTTTCTATGGCTGAATACACACTAAATAATCAGCAGTGTCTAGGTGCATTCAGTCTAACTGTATTTACACAAACATATTAAATACATATAAAATATACTGCATTAATTCCCCCTATGTCTCTACGTTTATGATACACTTTAGGCGTGATTATGGGACTCTATATATAGCGACATTCTCAGGATATCAGTGAGCTGGTATAGGCCAATCTACCCTACTATTGATGTCAGCTTTATTAGGGCTTCCGCTGTGGAGGCGACATTGCTGGAAGGCATATAACAACAATGCTACGGCCCGCCCACTCTCTGATTAGACAGAATAGAAGGTGTGGGTTGTACCCCGAATATACCATTGTCATATAACACGCTGTGTATCACGTATTCTTATGCAAATTCATGATGTTACAGGCTAATTGTCCGCCTTGGATGCTAAGCTCTGTGTATGTATATATGTCTGTTTGTAAAAAACTTCAACAAACGCTTATTGGATTAAAATATACTGCATCAGGTGTGTATAAATAAAAAACAAAGCCAAAAAACTGTCCAAGGACTAAAGCGGGGACCCAATCTACCTGCCCTCATGACAATCTACTTGATCATTTCAGCCAAAACCGTATATTTAACCGTGCTAATTTGTCAGCGCAGTCAGATGCCCGTTCGTATGCAGATGGAAAGGCAACATGGTTGCTTTTTATTTTTTTTCCATTATTATTATTTTTTTTTTTTTACACTTAACTTTATGCACCTGTGTTTAATGCAGGAGGCCTGTAAGCATGGGGCCTAAGAAAACTACATTTTACTCTCAACAGCAGCTCAATAGCTTCTAAACGCCATTTACAGTGGAGATTTCAAACTCAATTTGTTGGTGTGAACAGTGATAATGCTTTGCAAACATAAGGCCCAATGTATGCAGTATATTTGCAGTATATTTATTTTACAAGCCTTTATTGTACAAAATGGAAAAGTAAGTCATATACAGTACACAAATAATCCATTTGCCCAATTGTACTAACAATGATGTCTCCATGATATACTAATAGTTTGTCTACTGGCTAGAAACACAGAAGTGACCAATTTCTCCATGTTTTATAAGGTTATGGACTTTCTTATTAAGGAAGGCTTCCTAAGGATTTCATACCAGGTGGAACAGAATGCATGAGGTTACAGACTAATTTCTGAACCATGGGACATTCCCACCAGATGTGAAACATGGAACCTCTAGAGAGGCCACTCTGGGAGTAAAGTAGAGATGCATCTGGCGTGAAGTTTGCAAATCCTGTCAGGGGTAAGGTACCACTTTATAAGGATTTGGTAAGATTTTTCCAATACCATGACATTTGGATGAGCTTTAAGCGATCCTCAACCATTCTAGGTCCCAATCTCACCTTTTCCAACGTGCCTTCAATCCTTCTCCCATTTAAGCATGTACAAGCTGTGGCATTGTGAGGCAATACCACGGTGTTAGGTGGCCTCAAAGTCACCCAGGGTTCTCAGCCAGAGGGGCTGAGTGGTTCCAGGAAGACATTACTGGTACCAGGAGAGAACTGCCTTTTCAGTTCTTTCTGGGTTTTCTGGATCATAGTTGGGATCCTGGAGCCAGGAGATTTCTTAGAGCTCTGGGTGGGAAGAAGTCTCCATTCCTGGGTCCATGCTTTGGTGGTGACCAGCACCTGATTGTGCACCTGTGTACATCCCTCATGAAGTGTGTGCTGGGATGTGTTCAGGGCCCCACCTGTGAGTCAGGAGAGCTCCACCCCGGAGTCAGTGTGGAGGCCAGTGCAGCAGGGAGCTGCGGGTTTGTGAACCATATTGAGAGGATTGGCATGTTATTGCCGTTGTCTGGAGGAACCAGACAGTGGCCCTAAAGATTGAGGCCGGAGCAGCAGTGCTGCGAGAGAGACTTGTTAAAAGACTGGGACACCTTGAGTGTACGTGACAACTCGAGGATTGGTGAGCCCCTATCTGTTATGCTACAGCAAGCTATTTATGTTGGATTTCGTGTTATCTATCGTTTTGAAAGCAAATAAAACTGCATTGTACTTGCACCTCCGGTCTTCAGTGGAGTGTCCTTGTTGCAAAGCATAAGCATATACAAAAGTTTGCTGGAGTCATTAGAAGAAATAAGGTCCTAAAAAGGTCAGCGGGTTGCAAACACATCTGCTTTCAAAGATGGAGATTGACAGGTGTGAATGAGAGAATTTGGAAAATGTTGAATCTGAAGGTATTTTTAGTGTTCTTAGCTAACTTAGTTCTTAATTAACTAACTTCTAAGTATTTTGCAAATATTAAAAAGATTTAAAAGGAGTTCAAAAGTCCCAGCATATACACACACGCCGCTTTATTAGGTACACCTCTTCAACCGATCGTTAACACAAATATGTAATCAGCCAATCACATGGCAGTAACTCAATACATTTAAACATGTAGACATGGTCAAGATGGTCCTGAAGTTCAAACCGAGCATCAGAATGGGGAAGAAAGGTGATTTAAGTGTCTTTGAACATGGCATGGTTGTTGGTGCCAGACGGGCTGGTTTGAGTATTTCAGCAACTGCTGATCTACTGGGATTCTCATACACAACCATCTTTAGGGTTTACAGAGAATGGTCTGAAAAAGAGAAAATATCCAGTGAGCGGCAGCCATCTGGGCAAGAATACCTTGTTGATGCCAGAGGTCAGAGGAGAATGGCCAGACTGGTTCAAGCTAATAGAAAGGCAACAGTAACTCAAATACCCGAGGTATGGAGAAGAGCATCTCTGAACACACAACACAATGAACCTTGAAGCAGATGGGCTACAGCCACAGAAGACCACACCGAGTGCAACTTCTGTCAGCTAAGAACAGGAAACTGAGGCTACAGTTTGCAAAATTGTAAAATAGAAGATTGGAAAAAAGTTGCCTGGTGGAGATTCGCATCATGGATGTGCAGCCGACAAATCTGCAGCAACTGTATGATGCTATCATGTCAGTATGGACCAAACTGAATCAAATGCCACGAAGAATTAAAGCAGTTCTGAAGACAAACGGGGTCCAACCCAGTACTAGCAAGGTGTACCTAATAAAGTGGCCAGTGAGTCTATATTCCATTATGCATTACTTTCAGCAAGCAAAAATTATGTTATATTGTGGGTGTTTCCTGTGTACAACTGCCTCCTGAAACCCTCTGAGCTGACAGGAGCCTGCAGAGGTAGCTAATTCGCACATACAGCGGGTAACTAGTTACTGCCCTAGCCACATCTACCCACTGTACATGCGCTGTCTGCAGGCACCTGTCAGCTTAGGGACAAGAATCTGCTGGATTCCTGCCACTGCGCTCATAGTTACCTGTCAAAATAAGCCGGAAAAAAGAGACATCCCAGGGGCATCTTGAATAAGTTTACAAACATCTAGCTCGGTTATTAGGAGTAGGACCGATCTCATGGAAATGCAATATAGAAATCCATATTTATATTTCGTTTTAGGGGGGCAGGCGGCAGGCTTTGAAATCTTGAAGTTCCTCAAAAGCCAGAGTAAAATTAGGGCAATGATTATCCCAAGGAGAGGCAAGTAAGGGGAAATGAGTTTACAGGAAATTTTCACTGATACTCTAGTTTCAGGGAATGGAAATTGCACTTGGTAAAGTTTTTGTAACCCCCTTCAGCCATCCAACAGGTACATGAATCTGGGGCAAGCACCAACACTTGTGTGGATGCATGACAGGATTCTAAAGATTGTT
>NW_017308346.1:15709-17420 GCF_000935625.1 Nanorana parkeri | reverse complement strand
AATTTAGACCCCACAGGATTTTTAATAAAGCGATATGCAATTTAACAGGGAATGTACAGTGAAGAGAAAGCCCAATTTTGAGTTACAACTGCAGTGATTGCTTTAGAGGATAAAGAAACCTTCACACAAAAGTGGGAATTCTATATTGTTCTGTGTCAGTGACTCAGTCAATGTTAAAATAGGTAAAGGTTTTCTCTAACTATCCAATATCAACAATAAAACTGACATGGAGGTTTGGATGTGCTGACATTTGTATCTCAAATGTCTCATATCTGGTGAGTATTTGTCATGTTCTGTGTACAGATTGTAATACAATACCATTGGTGCTGCCTTTTTTTACTAATTGCAAAAACAAGCTATACTACCATCTTAGCAGTATTGTACAATGACTTTGCTATCCGTTTCTCTCAGTGCAAGTCTTTATGCATTAGGTCTGACCGGACCTCAGGCTTACTCAATGTATCCAGAGACTGGGGGAAGATCTCATGTTTATGGGTATCTTCAGATAATAATGACAAATTGACAAAAAGATCAACTGGAAGAAAGCAATGGGGAAAGTCTAATCACATTTACCGTATATACACGAGTATAAGCCGTCCCGAACATAAGCCGAGGTACCTAATTTTACCACAAAAAACTGGGAAAAAGTATTGACTCGAATATAAGCCGAGGGTGGGAAATGAGGCAGCTACTGGTAGATAGATACCAATAAAATTACATTAATATTTATTTAAAAGAAAAATAACCTAGCTCTGTAAGTGGAAAAGGGGGTACAGGGCTGCATATCATGTAACGGGAATCTTCAGAACTTCATTAAGATGGGACACTGTCGGATCAAACGCAGGAACAGCACATTTCTTAACCCCTTCATGACTGAGGCCCTTTTTTCCATTTTTGCACCCATGTTATATTCCACATTTTAGGCCTGAAAATGATATCGCTTCTGTTGTAAAGCCGACAGTCGGCTCTACAAGTTTAAACAGAGTCCCGGCGGCAAAAGTCGCCGGGAGTCTGTTTAAACAGCCCCGATGCTGGCGACGTACACTGTACGTCGTCAGTCACGAAGGGGTTAATAAAGGCCTCTTCAAATGGGTATTGGACTGCAAAATGCTTGAAAGGTGTAAACCTTTTCCTTTTTTTTCCTCTTGCAAATAGGAGCAATGGAGGGAAGATGCTACCTCGCAGAGCCGTAGCTAGCTCCTTTTGCGCCCGAGGAAAGAATAGAAAATTGTGCCCCCCCAACAGACGTGTACGGTATGTGACATCATGAGCCCTGCCTCCAGGATGGTGGCACACATGTACAGAATGCACTGCTGGCCAAAATAGCATAAAAATGTGTTTCTTTGACAAAACTAATGAAAACATTTTTAGTCTTTGCACATGTCTAATAATGTGTGTGTGGGGGGTGTTTTTTGGGGTTTTTCTAATTCATTTTTTATTAATTTTTTTTCACTGTTGGAGGGCTTTGGGGAAATATTAGGGGTCTAAACCCCTGACATTTCCCTTTTGAAATAGAAATAAAGATTGAGGACAAAGAGTCTCTGCCCATACAGGCGAGGGAGAGCAGCAGGGATCCGAGGAAAAGCTGGAGCCTGTGCTGCTCCTGTTCTCCCTGCCAAGCTGTGGCTGTGTTGGCCGCTTGGCGCCCTGTGCTCGCAATGGCAACAGGGACAAGGGGGAACAGCCAGACCAGCCCCGACTGCGCCCCCTC
>NW_017308346.1:9616-15548 GCF_000935625.1 Nanorana parkeri | reverse complement strand
GTCAATGTTAGGGCAGAACGGAGAGTGGCAAGACTGGCACAAGACAACAGAAGGGCAACAGTGCATCAAATTACTGCAGATCTTAAATCAGGGATCCTCTCAAATGATCTCTGAACGCACTGTTCGCCGTACACTGCATTGTATGGGATATGGAAGCCGAAGGCCTGTTCGAACACCTTTGCTGTCTGCAGTTAACAAGATAAAACGTCTCCAATTCACACAGGAACATGAGCATTGGAAAAAAGTAATTTGGTCCAATGAATCACGTTTCCAGTTGCATCATGCAGATGGCAGAGTGAGAATTAGGCAGGAACAGCATGAAAGAATGCACCCCACATGCATGAGTACAACCCTTCAAGCTGGTGGGGGCAGTGTTGTGGTTTGTGGCATGTTTTCCTAGCATGATTTGGGCCCTTTAATTCGTGTGGAACAACGTCTGAATAGCACAACATACCAAAGTATTGTTGCTGATCAAATTCATCCTACCATGTTGATGGCATATCCCAATGGAGATGGCTTCTTCCAACAAGACAATGCGCCATGCCACGGTGCTCGTATTGTGCAGGAGTGGTTTCAAGAACACGAGGGAGAATTTACCTTGCTTAGGTGGCCCCCACATTTACCAGATCTCAATCCAATTGAGCATTTGTGGGACGAAGTTGAAAGAGCCATCAGGCAGCTGGTTCCACAACCATCAAATCTAACAGAACTGGACAGTGCTATTCATCAGGCATGCTGTCAGATTCCTCGCATCACCTTTCAACATCTCGTGGAGTCAATGCCAAGAATAATCGCCGCATTATTGAAGGCAAAAGGTGGCCCAACTAAGTACTGATGGGGTGGTCATAATAATCTGGCCACTCAGTGTATATTGCACCGATACCATTTTTTCCAGACCAAGTACAATACAGACTAATGATTTCAGTACAATGGTGGAGCACAAGAGCCAGGTCCCAGCTGCAACTCTGGTTCTCGTGAAAATGCCAAGTATTGGTTGGCCCTTTTTATCTGAACTGGTATTTGAACATTCGTAGATTTAACCCTTTTCTGCGGAAAATGGGTGGATAATAATGGCGCTCAATGGTTCCAATAATTCTAGTAGCTCACGATGCCCAGCCCACATGGCCTACTCATAAATAGATTAGGTTGCGGAGGACAAGAGAAAACTCCTTTGTTTTGTCTACCACTTTTTTATTCTACAGAACAGACCCTCCTCTACCGTGTTTCCCCGAAAATAAGACCTACCTATTTTTAAACATTCCTGTAATATAAGACCTACCCCGCAAATAAGACCTAGTTTGGGGGTGGGGACGGCCCAGAGAGCAACCAGAGACATGGCGGGGACTAACCGCTGCGCCCGCATGCAGCCCGCCTCACAAAATAAGCAGACACCCGTCTGCCTTTTCATAGAGAGCTGCCGCTGGGCAGAGAACTACATTTCCTAGCAGGCATCGGCACAACGAGGCAAGGAAGTATGGCCAGGGGGTCGGGGTGAGGTGACTGAGCCTCAGTCACTGTGGGAACTTCTGACTGGAGGTCCGTGCAGTCCAGCCTAGCGACGAGAGAGGTGGGTCCCTGGCTGGGATCCCACAGAGAACTGTGGACGGCATCAGAGAGGAGAGCTCAAGGACAGCTGCAGCATGCAGGTATTGTGACACTGTGTGTGACAGTATTTAAAATAAGACATCCCCCGAAAAAAAGACCTAGTGTGTTTTTTTTGGGGGGAAAAAAAATATAAGACAGTTTCTTATTTTTGGGGAAACACTGTATTAGATCATATATCTTGTTTTGGGGGCTTTAAGTAATCTTACAGTCAAAAATTCACATTTTAAATGAGAAAATTGCTCCAGCAGCAAAAGGGTTAAACCAATATACAGATAACTAGTAGCATGCGTAGATAATATTAATCAGCGTGTTTAGGATCCTTAGAAAACAGCTCACTGAGAATCAGAGCCCTAGAAATAAAAAAAACAGCAGACTTGTCATTTTTCAGCACAAAAGGTTAAGCACCTCCACTCTAAACGACCCAAAAAAATCGGCAAATTAATCAAAAAAGTGTCAGATAATCCTGGATAACATTAAAATAGTTTTCCAGCAATAGAAACATTTCCTATTCAGGAAATGCACATCTCTATTCAGGAAAGAAATACAAGTTTGGTGCTAAGCGTGGTGTTTAGTTTAATAAGGCAGGAGCTGAGCTCTAATTTGGCAGCTTACATGTTATGCATTACAGACAGCCAAGTGGAAGAGAAGAAAAAGATAACCATATGCTGTGCAGAGTGGCAGACTTGTTTATTAAAGCCCAACTCTGGATTAAATAATCCTACTTGACTACAGCAAGATATACAGTGCCTTTTCTAAAAACCCACCTACAATACTCAGTACTGGCATCTTCTACCCGCAAAACTTCAGCTATACTTGCAGGTGGAAAATAGCGGGTGGGGGGAACGGGGGTTTGGTTAGCATATGCACTTACAGTACATTTTATTGTACTCCTGTAGAATTACTGTGCCCGCAGTTGGGTTTTTAAGCGGAAGTAAACCGCTTTGCAAGTGTTCGTTAGTTGCTCTAATATGCACATTAGGGCACTTACAATTCCAATACCTTCTCGTACTGTCGGATCAATCTTTGGTCCTCTGCTCCGTCTCCTGCTGCCACCATCTCCACCACTTCCTTCAGCCATTGGGTGTCCACTGATGATGTAACTCCTGCGCATGCGCACAAGAGTTACATCCTCCCCAACACCCTGCCCATCTTAGAGATACCATGAATAGGCGGAGTTTGTACACTACACAGAAAATAAAAAAGTACTAGGGAGAGAGGAAGAATTTTTTGACAGAGCCTTTGCACGTTTCTTCTACCAAAAATCTCTACCACCCAGCAGGTTTTTGTTTTTTTTGCCGACTTTAATTCCACTTGAAGGCAAACAACAGGACTTCATAGCAGCTAGAGATGGGCAATCCTTATCCTAGATGGCAAGCTGGAATTCTCCTGAATATCTACATGTAGATTAGTCTAAAAGAGTCTGCTCTTCGCATGTAGTATTCGGCCTCACATAAGTTCTTTGTGAGCTAAAGACCACAGCAGTAGGATACCCACAAACCCACCCAATTTACAGACAGATTTTCTCATTCCTGAGAGCATGTTTAAAGTTTTTTTTCACTGACCAGATAACAGAAAAGGGAGGCAGCACTGGGGGAGGCAGCACAGTGCGAATCCTGGTCAGGCCACTATCTGCATAGAGTTTACATGTTCTCCTGATATGAAGGGACTCCTATGAATGAACAGTATGTAAAGAGCTGCGTAAATTGTCAGCTCTATATAAATACCTGTAATAAATAACCTAAATCTTATTTGTTACTACAAGTTACTGCATTGTGTCTAAAATCTTTAGGGTTGCCACAGACATGTGGATATCTCCTATAGAATGAAGTGTAGGTCAGATAGCTGCACACTCAGTGAGTCACAAAAACATGAAAAGTTACACACAGTGGTGACAGTAGCGCACGTTTGGCATTCCCCATTACATAGAAGTATCAGGCCTGCTCACAGGGAAATTTTCCAACAATATGAAATATCCCTCTATGAAATAAGGAGCATCTCTGACTGCCGAAGGCAGGTGCTTAATCCCTCAGAGTAATCAGAAATGGACCATTTAATGCAGGTAATCCTTGAAACTGAGTACATTGCTATTGTCCGTTTACACAGATTTGTGGCCATGCAATGATTCCTTAGCCTGTCGAAACACCACCACATAAAATTAAGCTTATTTTGCCAAAATTGTCCTAAAATTATATTCTTCTATTTACCTAACATTACACTTATGCTAAAACAAGTTTGCACATGTTGCATTAGAATTTGTGTTGTCTGCTTTGAACGAAGAGCCCAATTAGAGAGTGTGTCACTGTATGCATGATGTCACCTTTTGCCAAATCTCGCCTTCTCTAGTTTTGAAACATCTTGCAAACAGACACACCCGAACAGCAGCCACGTGCAAAAACCTGTCCTCTCTAGCCTGCATTAAAGCAGAAGTCTTTTTATTTTAAAACTTCTGGTATTTTTTTTAAGCAAACAATTCGGAAAAATTAATCTAGACCTACAGCTGAAGAAAATTTACTATCTGATGGAGATGCAGACCGCGTGGCTGCTCCCGCAGGTCTGGTACGCGGTCCTTGACCGCGTACCAGACCTGTGAGCTGGCTACGGGCCACAAAGTAATGGCTCGCGGGCCGGTACTTTGAGACCACTGATCTGGAATCAAAGAGGTCTTTTCTACATTTAGAATCCACCCAAGCCTGTCCACAGAGTTCCTGACCTTTTGCAAAATTTCTGTTCTTGATTAAGCGAATAAAAGATAGCCTAGATAAAAGGGATAAGAGATATCTTCTGTAAGCGAAGATATGCTACAATCTCTGCCAAAATATTTGTAAAAATCATGGGGGCTGCTGCTAGACCAAAAGGGAGGGCACTGAACTGATAATAAAACACTTCCTTTTTTTTGTTTCAACTGCAAATCTCAGAAACTTCTGATGTTCTGGGTAAATAGGTACATGAAGGTATGAGTAATTCAAATCCATAGTAACCATGAACACATCCGCCTGTAAAAACCTTTGAATAGAATACTTTGCATTCTGAATCTTTTGGCAACAAAAAAAAAAAAAAAATCGTTGCAACTTTTTCAAATTCAAAATTATTCTGAATCTGTTGCCTGGCTTTGAGATTAAGACGACATGGGAATAAAACCCCCGAAAAAGTTTTTCCTTTGGAACCTGAATAACTGAGACTAGATTTGAAATATAATCCATCAGAGCTGCTGCCTTCACCTGATACCTGGATCTCGGGGTCAGAAAAAAATTACCCCACACAAAAAACACACACCAATAAACCAAAATTCAAAGTCAAAATTTATTGACATTAACCATTCCTGATAAAAGAGCAACAGTTCTCCCCTGAGTCTAAATGACGCCAGACAAAAAGTAGGGGGGAGAGTCAGAAGCAGTAAAGAGGAGACCTCCTCTGTTTAGGTCTGAAAGGCCACCTTTTTCTATGCTCACGATTTTTTTCCGTCATGGTCCTTTGAATCTGCAAAAAAAAAAATTTCAGGAATTGTACTTTTTTCTGAAGATCTGGCCAAGACTGTCTAAACCAGAACCAAAGAGCAAGCCCCCTCTCAAAGAGTAGACCACAGTTTTGATTTAGATAAAATATCACCGTCCCAGGCTTTTAATCAGACAAGTTCTTCTAGCTGAATTGATAAAGGCAGAGGCCCGCACAGACAGCTGCTGCATCAGCAAGGTAGGAAACAGCTTTTCCCATTACTGAAAGGGACTCACCCATTTGTTCTGAGGGAGCCCCCTGTGACATGTGCTGAGATACCCTTTCTAGTCATAAGTCCATATTCTTGCCACGCAAGTAGCAGCTAAGGCTGGAGCCATAGAAGATTATGTATTGGCATCCCAGGCCCTGCGTGGTAAAGCTTCTGTCTTAGTAAAGCTCTGTCTCCAAGATTTCCTGAATCTTCAAAAGACGAATCAGATGATGTCTTAGAAACCTGAGACCAGCATCCAACTTGAGACATAAAAAAAAACAAAAAAAACAAATCTGTCCTCATCTTCCTTCCCAAAAGGGAATCTTCTTTTCCAGGACCTGCATGCCAAAAACGTCCTCTCAGGATCCTTCGATTCTCCAAGAACTACCGTATATACTCGAGTATAAGCCGAGATTTTCAGCCCATTTTTTTGGCTGAAAAGTGCCGCCCTCGGCTTATACTCGAGTCAGCGTCAGGTGTCTTCTTACTTACCTCGCCGAGCGTCGCGTCACTGCTGCTCCGGTGGGCGGCGCTCCGAGCGGGGTCATCTGGCAGTCTCCGGGTCCTAATTTAGGTGTCCGGAGACTGCCAGATGACCCCGCTCGGAGCGCCGCCCACCGGAGC